>NC_068915.1:3636363-3939393 GCF_023091745.1 Budorcas taxicolor | reverse complement strand
CTTAATCTCCATGTGTTTGTGTTTCTTACAGCTTTTTTTCTTGTAATTGATATCTAGTCTCATAGCGTTGTGGTTGGAGAAGATACTTAATATGATTTCAATTTTCTTAAATTTACTGAGATTTGATTTGTGACCCAAGATGTGGTCTATCCTGGAGAATGTTGCATGTGCACTTGAGAAGAAGGTGTATTCTTGTTCATTTAGATGGAATGTCCTGAAGATATCAATGAGATCCATTTCATTTAATGTATTATTTAAGACCTGTGTTTCCTTATTAATTGTCTGTTTTGATGATCTATCCATTGGTGAGTGGGGGTGTTAAAGTCTCCTCCTATTATTGTGGTACTGTCAGTTTCTCCTTTTATGTCTGTTAGTGTTTGTCTTATGTACTGAGGTGCTCATATTTGGGTGCATAGATACTTACAATTGTTATGTCTTCCTCTTGGACTGATCCCTTGCTCATTATGTAGTGTCCTTCCCTATCTCTTGTAACATTCTATATTTTAAGGTCTATTTTGTCTGATATGAGGATCGCTACTCCAGCTTTCTTTTGCTTCCCATTTGCACGGAATATATTTTTCCATCCTCTCACTTTCAGTCTATATGTGTCTTTAGGTCTGAAGTACACTTCTTGTTTTTATATCCATTCAGCTAGTCTGTGTCTTTTGGTTGGAGCCTTTAATCCATTTACATTTAAAGTAATTATTGATATATATGCTCCTATTGCCATTTTCTTAACTGCTTGGGGTTTGATTTTGGAGATCTTTTTCTTCTGTTGTATTTCTTGACTATGTAAGTCCCTTTAACATTTGTTGTAAAGCTGGTTTTGTGGTACTGAATTCTCTTAACCTTTGTTTGTCTGAAAAATTTTGGTTTCCCCATTAATTTTGAATGAGACCCTTGCTGGGTACAGTAATCTTGTTTATTTTTCACTTTCAATACTTTAAATATATCCTGTCATCTCCTTCTGGCCTGGAGAGTTTCTGGCTGAAAGATCAGCTGTTAAACATATGGGGTTTCCCTTGTATGTTACTTGTTGCTGCTCCCTTGCTGCTTGTAATATTCTTTCTTTGTGTCTAATCTTTGTTAGTTTGACTAGTATGTGCCTTGGTGTGTTTCTCCTTGGGTTTATCCTGTATGGGACTCTTTGAACCTCTTAGATTTTATTGACTATTTCCTTTTTCATGTTGGGGAAATTTTCAACTATAATCTCTTCAAAAACTTTCTTGTATCCTTTCTTTTTCTCTTCTTCTGGGATCCCTATAATTCGAATGTCAGTGCATTTGATATTGTCCCAGAGGTCTCTGAGACTATCTTCAGTTCTTTTCATTCTATTTCCTTTTTCTGTTCTTCAAATGTTATTTCCACCATTTTATCTTCCAGCTCACTGAATCATTCTTCTGCTTCAGATATTCTGCTATTGAGTCGTTCTAGAGTGTTTTTAATTTCAGTAATTGTGCTGTTTGTCTGTGTATGCTTTATTCTTTACTTCTTGTAGGTCTTTATTAAATGATTCTTACATTTTCTCCATTTTGTTTTCAAGGTTTTTGATCATCCTTACTATCACTATCTGAATTCTTTTTCAGGTAGTTTCCCTATTTCCTCTTCATTTATTTGGACTTCTGTGCTTCTAGTTTGTTCCTTCATTTGTGTAGTATTTCTCTGCCTTTTAATTTTTTTTTTTTTAACTTATTGTGTTTGAGGTCTCTTTTCCAAGGCTTCAAGGTTGAATTCTTTCTTCTTTTGGTTTCTGTCCTCTGAAGGTTGGTCCAGTGGTTTGTGTAAACTACATATCGGGTGAGATTTGTGCTGAGTTTTTTTTTTTTTGTTGTTGTTGTTCCTCTGATGGGAAAGGCTAAGTGATGTGGTAATCCTGTCTGCTGATGATTGGGTTTGTATTTTTGTTTTGTTTGTTATTTAGATGAGGCATTCTGCACAGGCTGCTACTGATGGTTGGGTGATGCCAGGTCTTGTATTCAAGTGGTTCCTTTGTGTGAGTCCTCACTATCTGAAACTTCCTCGGGTTAGTTCTCTGGTAGTCTAGGGTCTTGGAGTTAGTGATCCCACTCCAAAGGCTCAGGAATTGATCTCTCCCTAGGATGCCCTCCATCACTGTGCTGGACTCGGAAACTGCTGCGGGGACAGCTCAGATTCTAAACTGGTCCTGCTCCTGTATGTTCTTGCTTCCAATGTCCTCAGCTATCAGAACTAGTATGTTTTCTTTTGTGGGAGCTGTCAATGTCCTTTCATATATTCCATAGACATAGTCTGCCTAGTTGATCATGTGGATATAATCTGCAGCTTGTGCAGCTGGTGGGAGAGTCTTGGGCCTTCCTTAGCCACACTGCCCCTGGGTTTCAATTGTGGTTTTATTTCCACCTCTGCATGTGTGTCATCCCACATACTTGGGTTTGCTCCTGAGGCTGCCTGGAGGGCATCAGTCTGCCCAAGTGAGGGCGAGGTATGGAGGTGGTGCAGCTGCTTGGGTCACAGGGGTTCTGGTAGCCACCAGATACTCAGGGGAGTTGGCGGCCAGGACAGCAGGAAATATAGTGCTCTAGAAGGGTATGGTAACCTATTGGCCAATACCCTCCAGTATTCTTGCCTGGAGAACCCCCCTGACAGAGAGGACTGGCAAGCCAGTCCAGAGGGTCACAAAGAATTGGACACAACAGAAGTGACCCTGAGTGCATAGAAGCAAGATTTTTTTTTTTTTGCCTGTGGCAGCTATGCTCCAATGAGGATTCACGGTGAAGGTGGCACCTGATTCTGTCTCTGCTTTTTATTATGCTGTCTAGGTTGGTCATAGCTTTTCTTCTAAGGAGCAAGTGTCTTTTAATTTCATGGCTGCTGTCACCATCTGATTTTGGAGTCTAAGAAAATGAAGTCTCTCATTGTTTCCCCATCTATTTCCCACAAAGTGATAGGACCAGATGCCATGATCTTAGTTTTCTGAATGTTGAGTTTCAAGCCAACTTTTTCACTCTCCTTTCACTTTCATCAAGAGGTTCTTGAGTTCCTCTTCACTTTCTGCCATAAAGGTGGTGTCATCTGCATATCTGAGGTTATTGATATTTCTCCTGGCAATCTTGATCCCAGCTTGTGCTTCACCCAGCCCAGCATTTCTCATGATGCACTCTGCATATAAATAAGCAGGGTGACAGTATACAGCCTTGACATACTCTTTCCCAATTTGGAAACAGTCTGTTGTTCCATGTCCAGTACTAACTGTTGCTTCTTGACCTGCATACAGATTTCTCAAGAGACATGTAAGTTGGTCTGGTATTCTCATTTCTTGAAGAATTTTCCACAGTTTGTTGTGATCTACACAGTCAAAGTCTTTGGCATAGTCAATAAAGCAGAAATAGATGTTTTTCTGGAATTCTCTTGCTTTTTCAATGATGCAACAGATGTTGGCAATTTGATCTCTGGTTCCTGTGCCTTTTCTAAATCCAGCTTGAATATCTGGAAATTCATGGTTCACATACTGTTGAAGCCTCGCTTGGAGAATTTTGAGAATTATTTTGCTAGCATGAGAGATGAGTCAATTGTGTGGTAGTTTGAACATTCTTTGGGACTGCCCTTCTTAAAGATAGAATGAAAATTGACCTTTTCCAGTCCTGTGGCCACTGCTAAATTTTCCAAATTTGCTGGCGTATTAAGTGCAGCACTTTCACAGCATTATCTTTTGGGATTTGAAATAGCTCAACTGGAATTCCATCACCTCCACTAGCTTTGTTCGCAGTGATGCTTCCTAAGGCCCACTTGACTTCACATTCCAGGATGTCTGGCTCTAGGTGAGTGATCACACCATCGTGGTTATCTGTGTCATGAAGATCTTTTTTGTACAGTTCTTCTGTGTATTCTTGCCACCTCTTCTTAATATCTTCTGTTTCTGTGAGGTCCATGCCATTTCTGTCCTCTATTGTGCCCATCTTTGCATGAACTGTTCCCTTGGTTTCTCTCTTGAAGAGATCTCTACTCTTTCCCATTCTATTGTTTTCCTCTATTTATTTGTACTGACCACTGAGGAAGGCTTTCTTATCCCTCCTTGCTATTCTTTGGAACTCTGCAGTCAAATCAGTGTATCTTTCCTTTTCTCCTTTGCCTTTAGCTTCTATTTTTTTTCTCAGATATTTCTAAGGCCTCCTCAGGCAACCATTTTGCCTTTTTGCATTTCTTTTTCTTGAGAATGGTCCTGTACGGTGTCATGAACCTCCATCCATAGTTGTTCAGGCACTCTGTCTATCAAATCTAGTCCCTTGAACCTATTTATCACTTCCACTGTATAAGTGTAAGGGATTTGATTTAGGTCATACCTGAATGGTCTAGTGGTTTTCCCTACTTTCTTCAATTTAAGTTTGAATTTAATAATAAGGAGTTCACGATCTGAGCCAGTCATCTCCTGGTCTTGTTTTTGCTGATTGTATAGACTTCCTTCATCTTTGGCTGCAAAGAATATAATCAATCTGATTCCAGTATTGACCATCTAGTGATGTCCATATGTAGAGCCTTCTCTTGTGTTATTGGAAGAGGGTGTTTGCTATGACCAGTGCATTCTCTTGGCAAAACTGTTAGCTTTTGCCCTGTTTCATTCTGTACTCCAAGGTCAAATTTGCCTGTTACTCCAGGTATTACCTGGCTTCGTACTTTTGTATTCCAGTCCTCTGTGATGAAAAGGACATCTTTTTTTGTGTGTGTTAGTTCTAGAAGGTCTTGTAGGTCTTCATAGAATTGCTCAACTTTGGCTTCTTCAGCATGACTGGTTGGGGCATATACTTGGATTACTGTGATACTGAATGTTTTGCCTTGGAAACAAATAGAGATCATTCTGTCATTTTTGAGATTGCACCCAAGTACTGCATTTCAGACTCATTTGTTGACTATGAGGGCTACTCCATTTCTTCTAAGGGATTCTTGCCCATAGTAGTAGATAAAATGGTCATCTGAATTAAATTCACCCATTCCAGTCCATTTTAGTTCACTGATTCCTAAAATGTTGATGTTCACTCTTCCCATCTCCTATTTGACTACTTCTAATTTACCTTGATTTATGGACCTAACCTTTCAGGTTGCTATGCAATGTTGCTGTTTACAGCATTGGACTTTACTTCCATCACCAGTCACATTCACAACTGGGCCTTGTTTTAGCTTTGGCTCTATCTCTTTATTCTTTCTGGAGTTATTTCTCCACTTTTCTCCAGTAGCATACTGGAAACCTACCAACCTGGGGAGTTCATGCTTCAGTGTCATATCTTTTTGTCATATCTTTCATACTGTTCATGGGGTTCTCAGGGAAAGAATATTGAAGTGGCTTGCCATTCCTTTCTTCAGTGGACCATGTTTTGTCAGAACTCTCCACCATGATCCGTCCGTCTTGGGTGGCCCTACATGGCATGTAAAAGCCTTGGATTAAAATCTATGGGAGAAATGTAATAGAAATGGAAGCTGAAGAAGAAAAAGAGGCAATATGAAATTTCTGATTGAGAGAAGCTCGTTTTAGTGTTTTAAATGGATGGTGTCAAGTTCAAATCACTGTGGTACTTTTATTTCCACTGAAGAGTGATAGTTTGCTTTAAAAAAATAGATATTTGCAATGTGTATTAAACAACATACTTTTGTACTATACATTTATAATGAAATTTTTTAGATGTCAATTTTAAATGTTTTGGGGAAAGAGAGTTTTTCAAGTAGCTTTTAGAGGGACTGTGATAAAAAATATACTGAAAAGAATCTTAGGACTGTCAGGGACTTCCCTGGTGGTCTAGTGGTTAGGAACCCATGCTTCCACTACTGGGAACATAGGTTCAATCCCTGGTCAGGGAACTGAGATCTCACATGTTTCCTGTTTTCTTTTTTGGCATGTGGTATGACCAAAAAAGAAAAAAAAAAAAAGAATACTAGAATGCTAATTTTTACCACCACCACCACCTCCTCCATTCTCATACTCAGCTGGAATTATTCAGGCACTTTGAGGGTGTGTGTGTTTCTGTGTTTGTGTTTAAGGGTGCCAGGTACAAAAGTTATGTAATTTGAGTCCACTCTCCCAATAGTTAGTTGCTCAATAAATATTTTTGAGATCAATTGAATTGAACATAAAATATTTACAATTTAAAACAAAGGCAAAATAGGATATAAAGATTCTTTCTCTGCCTATTTTCATAAATTTGCTGTGAGAATGGATTACATGTGGTCTGCACTCCAGAGAACATAGGCTTGGCTTCATTCTGCCAAATATTCTTTTTTTTTCTATTAAGCAAAGTTTTATGAAGGCCTACAACCTTACTGATTGAAGTGTTTTCTTTGAATCAGCAGTGTTGGCATCACCTGGAAGCTTTTTGGAAATGAAGACACCCAGGCCAGACTCCAGATTTTGGAATCAAAAACAGTAGTTCAACAACATTGCCAAATGATCCCTAGGCACATTCAATTTGAGAAGCATTAGCTTGGCGGCCCCTAGTTGTCTCATGGGTGACAGCCCCACCCAGTGAGGTTCTAGTTCCAAATGCACCTAAATGTATTCTTGGCTGTTCCACAACTATCATCATCACTAATGATACTAATGACATAGCTACAGAGGAATTAACAGGGCACTTTCATATACATTATCTAATTTGATCCTAACTACCTTCTCCAATTTAGAGCAAAGTACGTTCTGCAAATTCAATTCCAACAATGTGAAGAGATGAGTAGAGTTTCCTGAATTGTTTTCAAAGATGAACATACTTTAAGCCCAGAGAGTCATTTATAATTATCTTCAAATTTAATGATGTCAATATCTTCAGCCAAATATACTTTGTTGTTATATTTCAGAGTATTTTAGAAAAAAACATAATAAAGTAGTGATTTTGACTGGGTTGGTTTTATTATTATATCATAAAAATCTAGATCTGGAAAGCATATTAATAAAACTGTGCTGAAAGAGGTCAAACAGTTTATCCAAGAGAGATTCACTCTTAAAAACACATAAGAGCCATCGAGTTAATGGACAAAAGAGTTCTAAAGGTCTAATTGCACATGTACTGTTTCAGGTACTAAGAATTAAAAACACTTGGTATTAACATTATATCTGCATCATCCACACTTCAATCCTTATGCATTAGATAGAACACCAAACAATAAAAGTGCATCCCCAACTTTCAGGAATTGTTATTTTTTGCATAAGAAGAAACTACATTCAGAGATTTAAAAAAGTAGAAAACAATTCCAGGGCAGAATATGGAAAAGAGTATTATAATTTAATATAGTGTGTATCAAAGTGATATAAACAAGCAGACTGAGGTGGAAATAGTAAGATAAAACTGACATAAACATTTATTTCAAGATTTTCTAGTTGATTTCCTTTGGACCCATTGCTTATTTACTGAGCTGCTAAGAAAGAAGGTCTGCAGGGTGGAGGGGGGAAGGGTGCAGAACAAAAAGGCAGATAGGTCAAATTACCAAGGAGTGGTGGGTAATTAGCAATGGGGGAGATGCCTGCAGAGATGGGAGTTGTTTCTTCATAGAAGGTCAAAATCTGTATTAAATGAACTACAGATAAGCCATCAATAAGCCAAATATTAATATTTTATTAATCCTACCCAGAGGTCACTCATTCATATGTTAGACACATTATTTTCAAGGGATCATACCTGGTAAACTGGACAACTTAGTCTGCTTTGGCAAGCCTGGTGGATTCCTGGGGTTCTAATATCATGTCTCCTTGAAACCCAAGAAGCCCTCTTCTGACCAGGAGTCACACGAGAGCCTCACAGTTCTAATGGGTTAGTTCTTGTGCCAAGCCCACCCTGTCATAGAGATGCTCAAAGCCCTGTACTTGTCTCTAAACCTCTTGTAGAGGTTTAGAGTCAGAGTGAGCCCATGAGCAAAGCCCATCTTGGCTTCACTGGAAGTTCCTCACTGTGTATCATCTCCTTACACACACCGACCTTACCTTATATGTAATTCACTGAATATAGATTATGACCCCTGACCTCCCCACATACACACAGAAAATAGCCTCTAACATGTCGCATCTCTGAAGGCATCTTATCCATTGCTTATTTCCCACCCCTCCTTGGAAACAGGCTCGCGTTCTTCCCTTTGCCTCTTTGTTCTACCCACCCACCAACAGTTGCTCTCTCTTGGCAGCCTGAAAGGCTCTGGCACTTCTGATACAACTACCAACGGCACCCTGCTTAGCCAAATTGGGTTCTGACACCCTGCTCTGCTGCCAAGGGCCCTGCTTCGCTCCAGCTGTTCCTCTATTTTTTCCCCAGCCACCCATGTGACGCCTACAGTAAGGAGTAGGGGAGAAATCAACGGCCAGCATCCTCGTTTCTATCCTTGGGCTCCACTGAAAGCTCTTAAGTACCCAACACAATCGTGAGTTACTGAGCATAGCACACAGAGTTTGGGCTAATCCGTACAATTTGCTTTGCACTTTGGAACAAAATGAATTTTGTTACTTGGTGTCATGAGTCTTGAGCCAAAATAGACATACATCATAGCCTGAGCAGAGTGATTACAGGTTGAAGCCATCTACTTCCAGTCCACAGGGCTGCTTAATAAGAGCTTCAGTAGATGTGAGCCAGATACAAGAGGCTGCCCAGGCATACACTGCTGGCAGACCTTCTACTTGTCCCTGACTTTTATCGATGGCAAACACAGCATCTGTCAAATTACGGGAGAAAACATCCCACGACTCCAGCACATTCATTAATATAAGTCTTCTATAATTCTTTCCAGTACTTATTGCTATGGATTTATTTTCACACAAAGTTAATCAACTAGCTTGTAGTCCCTTTGTGATAAAATTGAGAGTATTGCCATTTAAAATCACTTCAGGAAAATATATACTGATCACTTTCTCTGTGAAAAGCAAAATTTCAAACTGCCTTCCAAGTCCTGATTACCAAACTATTGACTAATCTCTTACAGAAAAATACAATGCACTAAGCAGCTGGTGAAATACATTTTAGATGGCTAAATACGTGTTTGTTTGTTTGTTTTTAATCTGTAAAGTTTCCCACTACTGAACCAATTTATTTATACGTCTTAAATCGACAGCCTGGTTGAAAGGTATGTGGTGCTTTGGCTCACCTCACTGGCTTTGGTATAATCCATACTATTGTTTATGATGAAAACACCATCCATCCTTCTTGAGAAGGTTTGAAAACTATTTTGAAAGAGGGTAGTTTCATTAAAATTTTAGTTAATTTATACAGTGGTGGCAAAGGTTCTTAAAAATAGTCAACAGTTTTCTCATAACAAGGATCTATGGCTATTTAAAATGAAATGACGTTTTCTAATTTGAAGAATATGTGTTTATTAAGTCTATCATAATCATGTTGGTGGTATTTCATGCAAAATACTGTTAGTAATCTGCCTTGTTAGACTTGGTGAACACACAGCTCCTCTACCAAAGAGGAGAAAGCCTCAAATTAAAGACATCTGATTTCTTATAAGTTACCTTATTTATCTAAGCATCAAAATCCTCTTCTACTCAGGGTCGTTGGGAAAATTAAATGTAAGGCAGTTGCTCTGAACAGTGCCTGGACCACAATAGGAAGGCAAAAGTAACTGAAGATTGCTTTTGCTGGTAGCGCAGTGCAGGCCTCGTGGATCCCAGTAAATATGTTCCCATCTCCATCCTATTCTTGCTCTTCTCTCACTTACTCAGCATTTACTAAGTACCTACCATGTCTTGGGCTCAGGTGCTAACGACAGAAAAGTGAATGAAACAGGCCCTCCAGAGGGTGATGAGTGAGAGACACAGCCAGACAAACAGACCACTTAACATGTATGCATTGAATGCTTCAGGAACACAAAGAAGGGGCTCATCCAGTCTGGGTTTTCATGAAATATTTTTTCTTTTCTCTGAGCTGAGAAGTGAAGAATGGTTAGAAGTTGGCCAGAAAACAAAAAAAGTGAGGTAAAGTACTCATGCAGAGGGAACTCCACTGCAACTGCTTGGAGGTGAGAGAGAATTTGGTGCCTTTGAGTAACTGAAAATAATTCAATATCGCCAAGGACTAGATAAAGACAGAAGAGTTCATAGAAGAGACTGGGGCAATAAATAGGAACTAAATTATAAATGGCTGTATATTGTCACCCTGCTTATTTAACTTATATGCAGAGTACATCATGCAAAATGACAGGCTGGATGAAGCACAAGTTGGAATCAAGACTGTAGGGAGAAATATCAATAACCTCAGATATGCAGATGACACTACCATTATGACAGAAAGCTAAGAGGAACTGAAGAGCCTCTTGATACAGGTGAAAGAGAAGAGTGAAAAAGCTGGCTTAAAACTCAACATTCAAAAAACCAAGATCATGGCATTTGGTCCCATCACTTCATGGCAAATAGATGAGGAAACAAAACAGTGACAGATGTTATCTTCTGGGGCTCCAAAATCAGTGCAGATGGTGACTGCAGCAATGAAATTAAAAGACGCTTGCTCCTTGGAAGAAAAGCTATGACCAACCTAGACAGCATATTAAAAAGCAGAGACATTACTTTGCCGACAAAGGTCTGTCTAGTCAAAGTTATGGTTTTTCCAGTAGTCATGTATGGATGTGAGAGTTGGACCATAAAGAAGGCTGAGGGTTGAAGAACTGATGCTTTTGAACTGTGGTGTTGGAGAAGACTATTGAGCATCCCCTGGACTGCAAGGAGATCAAAACAGTCAATCCTAAAGGAAATCAGTCCTGAATATTCATTGGAGGCACTGATGCTGAGGCTGAAGCTCCAATACTTTGGCTATATGATGCAAAGAGTCAACTCACTGGAAAAGACCCTGATGTTGGGGAGATTGAAGGCAGGAAGAGAAGGGGACGATAGAAGATGAGACGGTTGGATGGCATCACTGACCCAATGGACATGAGTTTGAGCAAGCTCCAGGAGATGGTGAGGGACAGGGAAGCCTGGCATGCTACAGTCCATGGGGTTGCAAACAGTCAGATGTGACTGAGCGAATGAACAAACAAACAAAAATTAGAAAAGGCACTGGAAACCACAGTGTAGGGTTTGGAATTTATCTTAAAATCAATGGGAAGTCATTGGTTGTTATGTAAAACAGCATGGTTAGCTTTGTGTTTGGGAAGCGTTATAATGCAGAAAATGAACTTGAAGAAGAAAGACTGAAGACCAGGAGGCCATGTTTGTGGCTGGTACAATAATTTATGCAAAAGAAAACAGCAACCTGAATTTTGGTCATGATGATAGCATCAGAAAAAAACAAATGGGTTAGGTGTTCAAGCAGATGTCAACAACTGGAATTGGTGATTTATGAGAGAGGTGGGTGTAGCGAGAAAGGATATGAGAATGCCACTCTGGCTTACCAGCAACCAGGGTATTGGCATTTGCTAGAGAGACTATAAGGAAGAACAAGTTTGAGAAGAAAGATAATGAGTTTAGTTGTGGACAAAATAAATTTCAAATGTCCATAGAACATTTAGAGACCTTCAGAGTCCAGAAGAGGTCAGAGGTGGCACAGTATATTTGGGAGTAATCAGCAGATAGCTGGTCAATGAAACCATGGAAGTGGAAAACTGAGAGTATACAAATGGAGACATTCTCTGGGACAGAATCCCATGACACACAGACACTTAACAAATGAAGTGAGGAAGAGGAATCCCCACAACGGATTGAAAAGGAATGGCCAAACAGGTAGAAAAATCAGATGAATTAGAAGTCACTATGGTTGTGATAGCTGGACTGTAAAGAAGGTGGAGCGCCAAGGAATTGATGCCTTTGAACTGTGGTGTTGGAGAAGACTCCTGAGAGCCCCTTGCACTGCAAGGAGATCCAACCAGTAATCTTAAGAGAAATCAACCTTGAATATTCATTGGAAGGACTGATACTGAAGCTGAAACTCCAGTATTTTGGTCATCTGATGACAACAGCTGACTCACTGGAAAAGTCCCTGATGCTGGAAAATAATGAGGGCAGAAGGAGAAGAGGGCATCAGAGGATGACATGGCTGGATGGCATCACCAATGCAATGGACATGAACTTGGGCAAACTTCGGGAGATGGTGAGGGACAGGGAGGCCTGGCATGCTGCAGACCATGGGGTCACAGAGTAGGACATGACTGGGCAACTCAAACAACAACAACAAAGAGAAAAAAGTATTTCAAGAAGGTCACAAAAGTCATGGGAAAGAAGTACCTCAAGAAGACAAATGACATCAAATGTTATCGAAAAACCAAGTAAGAGAATTCAGATTTCATTGGTTTTAACAGCAAGGAGGTGTAAGTCAATCTAAATTTCATACACACACACACACACACTTACATGCATATACATAAACTCACACAGACTTTAAATCCTCATATAATAGGTTAGGGTTCTTCTAAGATCCACCATCTCTGGTCTGTCTTGTTTGTCTTCTCTTCCCACAAGTATCCTTTGTAGTTGCACTGCAACTTACCTATAGCCTTCATCAGACCAAAAGATAAAACAGGGGTGGTGGGCAACTTAAAGTTTGGTGACCAAGGCATAATCCGTTTCAGTGGTACCTGGATTCCAGCTATGGTATGGAAATGGATGCCACTTATCATTTCAAAAGTACATTGTGTTAATAAAATGCTGACCTGGCCAACTGAAGTTAGGACTTTTCATTTTTGTCTCTAATAACTCAATTGCCTTTTGCAAGATTTAAGACAGGAGACCCTGGACTATACATTTTAACATTTAAGAACTTTTACTGCTAGCTTTTGATCTAAACAATACCATTTATAGACACAAACATGCATACCTTAATTCCTTTGCCATATTTAGATGATCAGAAATTACGGAAAACATGCAGTTGAAAAGGTTTACTACAAAGAAGACAAATGACACATTTTTGAAGTCCAAGTATAACTTAGAAATTCAAATGTCTAAAAGTTCTAATTGGTCAAAGGATTCAATGTATAAAAATTTTACATTTTCTTTCTTTTTTTTTACTCCTTTAAAGCATATGGTTTAGTTAAAAGAAATAGGATTTATTTAGATAGCAGATGAATGTCAGATCATATGACTCATATCCTACCTAAATTTTTCTGTTCCTGCTGGAAAATTTCCTCTAACAGATGAGTAATCTTATTTTATGCTGGATCAGCCCCACAGTTTGATACAGCCATGGGTTTGAAACAGGAGAGTTGCTAGTTGTATGATTCAAACGCTCTTTGAGAACAACACAGATATCTCATTACTTAAACAAAAAATTGAAATTATGTAGAAAATTTCTAACAGTTTTCATCACTAATGAAGTATACTAGTAACATAAACCAGATTTTCACCCTGAAGAGAGCTAGAGGTCTCCCAAATTCCAAAAGAATGAAAAAAGGCAAATATGTAAATTATGAGCTTGACACTGATTGCAAGCAAAATTCTAAAATAGAGTCTCAAACAGATGGTCTGTGAGCATTTAGAAAAATAAGAGGTGATCATCAGGAACCACCATGGGCTCAGTACAAACAAATTTCACTAGCTAAGTCAATGTTCTAACAAAATAGAGTTACTAGACTAATGGATTTGCAAAGCTGATGGAACACACACAAAGGAACCTTAAAAAGTAAAAATAATTTAACTATTCAGCCATAGTAGAGCATGTGTGCTTGCTAAGTCACTTCAGTTGTGTCCGACTTTTTGCTACCCTATGGACTGTAGCCTGCCAGCCTCCTCTGTCCATGGGATTCTCCAGGCAAACATACTGCAGTGGGTTGCCATTCCTTCTCCAGGGGATTTTCCCAACCCAGGGATTGAACTCATGTCTGTCTCTTACATCTCCTACATTGGCAGGTGGGTTCTTTACCACTAGAGCCACCTATAACAGAGCATGCAGGTTTTCTTCTCACTATAATTTACTATGACTTGTGACAAATATTTACTGAGCACTTACTCTGTGTCTTGCACCATGCTAACTGCTTATACACCACTTGTTTTAACACAATTCAATCCCTGGATCTGGAAGATCCTCTGGAGAAGGAAATGGCAACCCACTCCAGTACTCTTGCTGGGAAAATCCCATAGACAGAGGAGCATGGTAGGCTACAGTCCATGGGGTCGCAAAGAGTCAGACACGACTGAGCGACTTCACTCACTCACTCACTCACCTGATGCTGAAGGTGAAACTCCAATCCTTTGGCCACTTGATGCAAAGAATTGACTCACTGGAAAAGACCTTGAGGCTATGAAAGATTGAAGGCAGGAGGAGAAGGAGACGACAGAGGATGAGATGGTTGGATGGTATCACCAATTCGATGGACATGAGTTTGAGGAAGCTCTGGAGCTGGCGATGGACAGGGAAGCCTGGTGTGCTGCAGTCAACGGTGTTGCAAAGAGTCAGACATGACTGAGGGACTGAACTGAACTGAACCTATGAGGTAGAAACTGTTGTTATCAAGAGGCAGTGGAGTGTATGGCTTAAGTGCACAGACTTGAAGCCAGATAGCATCCTTTCAAATCCTGACTCTATCACTTAAATGGCTGTGTGACCTTGAAAAGTCACTTGATCTCTGCCTTGTGTTGATCATCTGTAACATGATGATAATAATAGTAACTCCCTTCAAAAGGGGCTGTGAAGATTAAATGAGCTAATGTATGTACACGTCTTAAAAAAGTATCTGGTGCATAATAAATTCTAAGAATGTCAGCTGTAACAACTCCACTTTGGAGAAGTAAGATGACATATCCAAAATACTACAGTTCCTCTAGCCAGGATCTAAATCCACTGCAGAGATCAAAGCCCATGCCCTGAACAACCATAAAATTTATATTTTTAAAAGTGTGTGGGATTCTTAAATGATTTTGAAGAATCCTTGATATCCACACATTTCTTTATACCTTTGTCCTAACAATGTACTTTATACCTAAGTTGTTTGGGAAGCTATTTCTGGGATCTTGTGCTGAAACTTTCCTAGATGCCAGAAAAGCTATTGAGGAAACTGGGTTTGCAAATTTGAAGGCTACAGCCCTCATATATCAAAGGCATATGGTTATATGTCTGGAGAGTCACATGTGTTGACTTAATTTAATAAAAAAATAAATACTGTATGGAAAATTGTGTGTGTGCTCAGTCATGTCCAACTCTTTGCGACCTCATGATTTTAGCCTTCCAGGCTCCTCTGTTCATGGAATTCTCCAGGCAAGAATATTGGAGTGGGTTGCCATTTCCTATTCCAGTATGGAATATTACTTGGGCATTAAAAAGAATGAAAGAATGCCATTCTCATAGATGGAACTAGAGATTATCATACTAAGAGAAGCAACTCAGAAAGAGACAAATACCATATGATATCATTTATATGTGGAATCTAATACATGATACAAACGAAAATATCTATGAAACAGAAACAGACTCATGGACATAGAGAACATACTTGTGGTTGTAAAGGACAGGTGGGGGAAAGAAAGACTGGGAGTTTGGGGTTAGTAGATGTAAACTATTACACATAAGATTGATAAAAAAACAAGCTCCTACACTATAGGTCAGGGAATTGTATTCAATATCCTGTGAAAATGAAAAAGTATATATACAATTGATTTACTTTACTGTACAGCAGAAATTAACACAACATTGTAAATCAACAACACTTCAATAAAATTAAAAAAAAGAATATTGTAACAGAGTAAGTTTAGTAAGAGCCATAGGCAGTGTTTATTACTGTTAAATATGAACTGAGGTCTCTCCTAAATGCTTTTCACATATTATTCAGTCCTCACGACCACTTTATCAGGGTATTATGAGCCCCATTTTTTTTTTTTCAGAGAGGTTTACAACCTGTCCAGGATCACCCAGCAAGCAAGTTGAAGATCTGGAATTCAAATCAGGTAATTGGAGATCTTGGACTGCAAGGAGATCCAACCAGTCCATTCTGAAGGAGATCAGCCCTGGGTGTTCTTTGGAAGGAATGACGCTAAAGCTGAAACTCCAGTACTTTGGCCACCTCATGCGAAGAGTTGACTCATTGGAAAAGACTCTGATGCTGGGAGGGATTGGGGGCAGGAAGAGAAGGGGATGTCAGAGAACGCGATGGCTGGATGGCATCACTGACTCGATGGACGTGAGTCTGAGTCAACTCCGGGAGTCGGTGATGGACAGGGAGGCCTGGCGTGCTGCGATTCATGGGGTCGCAAAGAGTCGGACATGAATGAGCGACTGAACTGAACTGAACTGATCCATTAAACTCCATATCAAGAAACCACATCCAAGGGTACTAAATACTTGCTAAAGAACCTCAAAGACGTCATCCTGTTTGTTTCCAGCAAGCCTCTTCATAGCCTCTTTGGTTATTTTGATTGCTAAAGTCCACTGACTTAATCATTCATTGCCCTCATTCCAGGTTTCCTCAAATGCCTCATCACTGGGGAGGCCATCTTCATGACGACGCTGACCTCACAGTAACCTCCTAGCCACTCTCCCTTACCCATGCCTGGCTGGGCTTTACTTTTCTTTCTATCACTCACCCCTGCCAGGCATTTTTCATTTGCTTATTTGTTGATTCCTTTAGTGTCCACCAGTATCTGTAACAAACACTCCAAGGGATTTGTATATTTTGTTTTACTACATTATTCCAGTATTTAGAATAAACCATGGTATGTCATATGCTGACAAAAAATATCTCTATAAATAATTGAATTCTTACATATGCTTGTTATACAATCTAACTTATCAGTAGTATCAGAAACAAAGATTGAATAAAACTACCATGATCAGATATAATATATAATCTCTACAAATTTCAGTCTTCCTTCCAGACCCTATTTATAAGCAGATACTATTTCTTTCACAACCTACTCCTGCATCCTTGCCTTGGAAATCCTATGGACACAGGAGCCTAGTGGGCTACTGTTCATGGGGTCGTAAAGAGTCAGGCACGACTGAGTGTGCATACACACATACACGTGTACACTCTCGTAACAGAGCTTCGGATATGATTTTACTTTTTCAGATAACATTATCAGATCAAATAAAAAATTCAATTCTGAATGAATTGTTTGTCAGTGACCTTCAATAAGTTACCCTTTCAGGCTGTTTTACTTTTGTTTTCTTAAGTAAAAGCAAAATTGGTCAAAGATTTTCCATTTGCACATTAGAAGTCACGTTTCCCTGCCTTTTATATTTTCAGAGGTAGAAATTATAGTTCTAATCCAGTAATACTTAGCTAAAACAAGATTCCTGAAATGCAAACTATGCTTTCCTTTCATGCCACCTCTTAAAGATCATTAAAAATTTTCCTAATCACTAAAGAAAGCACATGTCAATGATATAGATCTGACATTTTATGTTTTACAAATTTCTTCATAAAATATTCTAGCAACATTTTTATGGATTTGAAGGTTGCAAAAAATATCAAATAGAGTTTTCTTTGCATTTCTTTCTTTCCAAAAGATGAGACTCAGTTCAGTTCAGTCACTCAGTAGTGTCCGACTCTGCGACCCCATGAATCGCAGCACACCAGGCCTCCCTGTTTGTCACCAAATCCTGGAGATTACCCAAACTCATGTCCATCGGGTCAGTGATGACATCCTGCCATCTCATCCTCTGTCGTCCCCTTCTTCTCTTGCCCCCAATCTTTCCTAGCATCAGGGTCTTTTCCAATGAGTCAACTCTTCACATGAGGTGGCCAAAGTATTGGAGTTTCAGCTTCAGCATCAGTCCTTCCAATGAACACCCAGGACTGATCTCCTTTAAGATGGACTGGTTGGATCTCCTTGCAGTCCAAGGGACTCTCAAGAGTCTTCTCCAACACCACAGTTCAAAAGCACTAATTCTTTGGCGCTCAGCTTTCTTCACAGTCCAACTCTCACATCCATACAGGACCACAGGAAAAACCATAGCCTTGACTAGATGGACCTTTGTTGGCAAAGATGAGACAAGGCCAACGGAATTTGAAATCCAAAAGTAATGCTTACTGAGAAGAATTTGTGGTAGAAATGGCACTAGCTGTCTATTCTTTCTTAGCAGCTTAAACAACACACCTTTATTATCTCACAGTTTCTGTGAAGTCCGGAATACACACAGAGCTCAGCTGGGCCTGCTTACAATTCTCTCTAAAGGCTGCAGTCAAGATATCGGCCAGAGCAATTCCCTGGTGGTCCAGTGGTTAAGAATCAAGCTTGCAGTACAGAGGCCATCAGTTCAGTCCCTGGTCTGGTAAGATCTCACATGTCACAGGGCAGCTAAGCTGTGTGCCAAAGCCAGTGAAGCCCGCACACCTTAGAGCCCATGCTCTGCCGATAAGAGAAGCCACCACAAAGAGAAGCCTGCGCACCGCAGCTAGAGAGCAGGTCCCACCTGTTGCAACTAGAGAAAGCCTGAGAGCAGCAATGAAGACTCAGTGCAGCAAAAAAACAAAACAAAAAAAAGAGTCAGCCAGGGCTGGGTTGTCATCTGAAAGCTTAATCTGAGATGCATCTGTTTCCACAGTCACTTATGTGATTGTTGGTAGTATTCAATTCTACTTGTGCTGTGGATTGTGGGTTTCAATATCTACTAGGCTCCTGGCTGGAGGACACCTTTAGTTCCTTGCCACATGAAACTTTGCATCATCATAGAAATCTGAATCATCAAAACCAACACAAGAGAGAACCTGCTGGAAGGATGGAAACTGCAGTCCATCTAATCACAGAAGCGTCATCCCCTTGGTGCTGTGATTTTCTGTTGGCCAGATGCAAGTCACTCAAAGGGAGAGGATTACACAGGCCCTGAAGGCAAGCAGGTGGGGATCACTGGGGGTCATCTTAAAAGCTGTCTACCACTGAAGTACTATCTCAAGATAAAACCATATTTTTTGTGAAAGACACGAGGCCACCTGATACCACCTTTTGGCCTTGGTTGTCCACTAATACCTCACTGGAGAGTCAGCATCATCTAGTGTATTCCCACTCCTGCTAACGCTTCTGCTTCTGAATCAACCTAAGCATTTCTCCCTAGGCAACTTTAAAAAGAGGAAAACAGGGTGAAAACAAGAAAAGGTAGAAACTTTTTTCCTGAAGTCATAAATTTGAATGACGAATTGGTCATTACGTAGGTGCAGCATCCTTGAACTTTGGGCTGAAGGAGAGAGGGGAATGTTGTACAAATGATATAGTCTGTAAGAGGCTCTCGGTCAAGAACGGACACTACTTCTGTACATGCAGCTTCTTCTACTGCTTGTTACTCACTCTTGCCTGTATGCAAGCTTTGGGATTACAGCTGGAGCTCACGTCTCTTTGCATTAATGTGCCCCACCTCTTGGTTGTACTTCTAACTATGTGTCAAATCTAAGCATAAAAAATTGAGTTTGATAATCTAATAATTTTGTTGCTGTTTAGTCACTAATTCACATTGGATTCTTTTGAGACCTCATGGACTGTAGCCCACCAGGCTCCTCTGCCCATGGTAGTACCTTTCTTATCTATACAGATGTCAAAGGCAAAGTAATCGAGTGAGGAAAGTTAAGATCCTCACAGAGAGAAAAAATAAGCAGGTTCAGTGTTAAAATGAAGTTCACACACTTAGCATAGACATGGATTCCCATTTACAAGAAGCACAATGGTATAGTAGCTATGAACACAGTCTCCTGAGACAGACTGTTTGGGTATGAATGCTGGATGTATGATTTACTAACTGTGTAACCTTAACGGAAAAAAATCACTCAGTTTCTCTGTGCCCTGGGTTTCCCCATCTGTAAAACGGATAATTTTACCTACCTCATGTTAAAGTGTTGCACTCAATATTCCAGCAAATTTGGAAAACTCAGCAATGGCCACAAGACTGGAAAAGGTCAGTTTCCATTCCAGTCCCAAAGAAAGGCACTGCCAAAGAATGTTCAAACTACCACACAATTGCATTCATTTCACATGCTAGCAAAGTAATGCTCAAAATGCTTCAGGCTAGGCTTCAACAGTATGTGAACTGAGAAATTCCAGATGTTCAAGTTGGTTTTAGAAAAGGCAGGGGGATCAGAGATCAAATTGCCAGCATGCGTTGGATTATAGAAAAAACAACAGAATTCCAGAAAAAGACCTACTTCCGCTTCATTGACTACATTAAAGCCTTTGACTGTGTGGATCACAACAAACTGTAGAAAATTCATAAAGAGGTGAGAATACCAGACCACATTATCTGCCTTCTGAGAAACATTTATGCAGGTCAAGAAGCAACAGTTAGAACCAGACATGGAACAACGAACTGGTTAAAACTGGGAAAGAAGTATGTCAAGGCTATATATTATCACCCTGCTTATTTAACTTATATGCAGAGTATATCATGTGAAATGCCAGGCTGGATGAAGCACAAGCTGGAATAAAGACTGCCAGGAGAAGTATCAATAATCTCAGATATGCAGATGCCACACCCTTATGGCAGAAAGCCAAGAGAAACTAAAGAGCATCTTTAGTTGAAAGATGAAAGAGTATCTTTAGTTGAAGGTGAAAGAGGAAAAGAGTGAAAAAGCTGACTTAAAACTCAACATTCAAAAAAACAAGATCACGGCATCCAATCCCATCACTTCATGACAAATAGATGGGGAAACAATGGAAACACTGAGAGACTCTATTTTCTTGAGCTCCAAAATCACTGCAGATGGTGATTGCAGCCATGAAATTAAAAGACACTTAGTTCTTGGAAGAAAAGCTATGACAAGCCTAGATAGCATATTAAAAAGCAGAGACATTACTTTGCCAACAAAGATCCATATAGTCAAAGCTGTTGTTTTTCCAGTAGTCATGTATGGATGTGAGAGTTGGACTGTGAAGAAAGCTGAACACCGAAGAACTGATGCTTTTGAAGTGTGGTGTTGGAGAAGACTCTGAGAGTCCCTTGGACTGCAAGGAGACGCAACCAGTCCATCCTAAAGGAAATCAATCCTGAATATTCAATGGAGGGACTGATGCTGAAGCTGAAACTCCAATACTTTGGCCACCTGATGTGAAGAGCTGACTCATTAGAAAAGACTCTGATGCTAGGAAAGACTGAAGGCTGGAGGAGAAGGGGATGACAGAGGAAGAGATGGTTGGATGGCATCACCAACTCAATGGACATGAGTTTGAACAAGCTCCGGGAGATGGTGAAGAACAGGGAAGCTTGGCATGCTGCAGTCCATGGGGTCGCAAAGAGCTGGATATGACTGAACAACAACAAAGGTTAATTATTAGAATTAATATTTATAACACATTAAATCAGGCCTTGGGATATAGTAAGTGTTATATTCATGTTTCTTAAATTTAAAAAATCTATTTAAGTTTTTATGTTATACAACTTCCAGTTTCTGGTCCAACACAGTCAGCTTAGAAATGTCATCCCTGTTCATACAATGAGAAGAAAGCTGAACAAACTAAGTCAATAACTTTTCTTAGATTTATCATAGAAGTAAGGTCACAGGATAAGCCACTGCCACAGAATTTGGCCAGGCAGCCAGGCAGATACAGAAAACCACAATTTACTAGAGCAGAAACTCTATTCTTAGAAACACATATTAATAGAAACTACAGGAGACATGGGTTCGATTCCTGAGTTGGGTAGATCACCTGCAGAAGGAAATGGCAACCCACTCCTGTATTCTCGCCTGGAGAATCCCATGGACAGAGGAGTCTGGTGGGCTACAGTCCATAGGGTCACAGAGTCAGATATGACTGATGCAACGGAGCAAGTATGCAAGCAGAGTCCAACAGATTGGGATTTTACCATAGCTTCACTAATCTGGGGAAAGAGAAAAGACCCAGCTTCATCCCTCCCAGCCTTATGGTATCACCTAAGGACCACTTGTAAAGGTCATGCTGGCTCGCTAAAAATCTGAGACCAAAATGTAAGATTATAGAATGCTCTTCTCCCACACACCCTACCAACACATCACAAAGTACTTATATACCTCAGTTCCTTTTATCCTACACATGATGTCTAACTTTCAACAAAAAATTACAAGGCATACTGAAAGACAAAAAGTACAGTTTGAAGAGACAGAGCAAACATCAGAACCAGTTTCAGTTATAGCAAAGATATTGGAATGATCAATCTAGGAATTTAAAATAACTATCATTTATACTCTAGGGCTCGACTAGAAAAAGTGCACAATGCACAGAACACAGGAGACAATCTAGATAATCTTGGGACTGGAGGTGAATTTTTAGCTACAACACTATAGAAACAATCCACAAAATAAATTCTGATAAATTGAATTTTGTTAGAATTAAAAATTTCTCTGTGAAAGACATTGTCAATGAGAAGACAAGCCACAGACTGAGAGAAAATAATGCAAAAGACAAATCTGCTGAAGTTCTATTATCCAAAATATGCAAAGAACTCAACAATAAGGAAGTATAAGCAATGCAGACATTCTTCAATAGGTGGATGGATAGACAAGATGTGGAACATCCTTACAATGGATTATTCAGTAATGAAAAGAAATGAACTATCAAGCCACAAAAAGACATGGAAGAACCTTAAATGCATATTGCAAAGTTAAAGAAGCCAACCTCGAAAGGCCAAATTCTGTATGATTCCAATCATATGACATTCTGGAAAAGGCAAAAAAGAGTCAGTAAAAAGATCAGTTGTTTCCAGGGGTTAGGAGAGAAGGAAGGATGACTAGATGACTAGGCAGATCACAAATAACTTCTAGGGCAGTAAAATTATTTTGTATGATATGATAATAGTGGATACATGTCATTATCTGACTCTGACCCCATGGACTATATCCCATGGTATTCTTCAAGTCAGAATACTGGAGTGAGTAGCTGTTCCCTTCTCCAGGGGATCTTCCCAACCCAGGGATCGAACCCAGGTCTCCTGGATTGCAGGTGGATTGTTTACCAGCTGAGACACCAGGGGAGCCCAAGAATACTGGAGTGGGTAGCCTATCCTTTCTCCAGAGGATCTTCCTGACCCAGGAATCGAACTGGGGTCTCCTGCATTGCAGGTGGATTCTTTGACAGCTGAGCTACCAGGGAAGCCCATACATATCATTATACATTTGTCAAAACCCACAAAATGCACATAAAAAGTGAACCATAAAATAAACTATGAACTTTTGGTGATACTGATGTAGATTCCTCATCTGTAATAAATATAGCACATGGATAGGGGATGTTGACGGTGGGGAAGTTGTATGTATACTTGGAGGGGAGGTATATAGGAACTGTGTATTTTCCACTCAGTCTTGCTGTGCTCTTAACAATGTCTATTAAGTTTTTAAAAATTCATGCTGCTAAAACATAGCTCAGGTTTAGATTGTGGCTTAAAGTTCTCCTGAGTAAAGAGCAAGTTGGAAATCATCCTAAGGAAATCACAACTTTGCTGGCACCAATAGTACGAGGTCCATAAAACCTTCTCTGTCTCTACCTCACTCCAGAAATCTGTAAGTCCTCCATTAGCAGTATCTCCTGGGGAGAGGGGAGTGGATGACGACTGCAGGCACATTCTGCACAAAACAGACTGGGAATCCCAGGGCTATGTGCCAGAATTGGATGTACCTTTTTCCCTAAGACATTTAGATCAGGGCTTCTCTGACTTTAGTGTGTGTAGGAATCACTTAGAGAAGTTGTTAAAACAGACTGCAGGGACTCTTCTGCAAAGATTCTGATTCAGTAAGTCTGCAGTGGGGCCTGAGAATTTGGATTGTCAACTGATACCCTGGCGATATTGATGCTACCAGTCAGTGGATCACATTTAGAAGATACAAGAATTTTGATGGTTTTTAAAGATGAAATCTTCTCAGTAGACATTCTGGAATTTATATAGGAGCTTGGGACCAGCAATCTGGCTGAAAGGGAATAAGGAAGTGCTCAGAAGGCTGCATCTACTTGTCAAATACACTATATTTACTTAGAATAAGAGCTTATTTGGATGGACAGGGTGATGAAGACTAGGAGGGGGAGACTAAGCAAACTAAAAGCACATGTTTTGTTTTGCTCTCAGAAAGTTATAATGATTTTTTGATACATTTAGACAGGGCATGTCCCGTGTAGATTACCATAGTCCCCATCACTTCCTAAGTCCCAAACTGACCAGCTTCACTCATTTATAACCTGTGAGTCATTTGACTTTCCAAATCCTATACTTAATGATCTATCAGACCCATTATAGTTTTGAAATTATGAGATATTACCTGTAGGCTTTCCTATTGTACCCAGAGAAGTTTCTCAGTCGAGTTCAGTCACTCAGTGTGTCCGACTCTGCGACCCTGTGAATTGCAGCACGCCAGGCCTCCCTGTCCATCGCCAACTCCCGGAGTTCACTCAAACTCATGTCCATCAAGTCAGTGATGCCATCCAGCCATCTCATCCTCTGTCGTCCCCCTCTCCTTCTGCTCCCAATCCCTCCCAGCATCAAAGTCTTTTCCAATGAGTCACTCTTCACATGAGGTGGCCAAAGTATTGGAGCTTCAACTTTAGCATCATTCCTTCCAATGAACACCCAGGGCTGATCTCCTTTAGGATGGACTGGTTGGATCTCCTTGCAGTCCAAGGGACTCTCAAGAGTCTTCTCCAACACCACAGTTCAAAAGCATCAATTCTTTGGCGCTTAGCTTTCTTCCCAGTCCAACTCTCACATCCATATATGACCACTGGAAAAACCATAGCCTTGACTGGATGGACCTTTGTTGGCAAAGTAATGTCTCTGCTTTTAAATATGCTATCTAGGTTGGTCATAACTTTCCCTCCTACAAGCATACAAAAGAGAGCCTTTGTCAACCAATACTTTTAGCTATGTGCTTGGATGAAATCGTTAGATAGCATCATTGACTCAATGAACATGAAGCTGAGCAAACTCCAGGAGGCAGTAGAGGACAGAGGAGCCTGGGGTGCTGCAGTCCATGGGATTGCAAAGAGTTGGACACGACTTGGAGAATGAACAACAGTAACTATGTATCTTCACACTGCAATGAAAAATATTCAGGTAAAAACTGCTTTGTGAATACTATGACTCTCCATAACAATATAGCTTATGATGAACAGAAGCATCTTAAGAAAACTTCACATATAAAACTAGAGATAGAAATTAATACATATGTGAATAATAAGGCAAATGATAATAGTTTAAGGTGGCCAGATTTTGTTTAAAATATAGGATGCCCAGTTACATTTGAATTTCAGATATACAACAAAGAATTTTTTTTTCAGTATAAGTATGCCCTATAGAAATCTTTGGAAAACAAATTGGACATGGGCTTCCCTGGTGGCTCAGAGGTTAAAGCGTCTGCCCCCAGTGCAGAAGACCCAGGTTCAATCCCTGGGTCGGGAAGATCCCCTGGAGAAGGAAATGGTAACCCACTCCAGTATGCTTGCCTGGAGAATCCCATGGATGGAGAAGCCTGGTAGGCTAGTCCATGGGGTTGCAAAGAGTCGGACACGACTGAGTGACTTCACTTCACTTCCCTGGTGGTTCAGATGGTAGAAAATCTGCCTGCAGTGTGGAAAATCCAGGTTTGATCCCTGGGTCGAAACGATCCCCTGGAGAATGGAAGGCTATACAGTCCATGGGGTTGCAGAGTCAGACATGACTGAGAAACTAAACTTTCACTTTTCCCTTTCATACTAAACAAACAAAAAACCAAAAAACTATTGTGTATTTGAAATTCAATTGTAAATTAGCATTTTGTATTTTATCTGGCAATCTATGCTAGTTTCCTATTGCTGCTGTTAACAAATTATTACAAACTTAATGGCTCAAAGCAACATAACATTTACTATCTTACAGTTTTGTAAGTGAAGTTTTGGAGGTAAGAAATCTAAAATATGTCCCCAAGGCCACTTTCATTTTGGAAAGGAGGCTCTAGAGGAAAATCCCTTTTCTTGCCTATTCCAGCTTCTAGTGGCTTGCCCACATTCCTTGGTTTGCACACCCTCCTCAATCTTTAAAGCCAGAAGTATTTTCCTACAGATTTTTATCAACGAGTATGAATCTTATTTTTATAGAAGAGAATGAGTCAAAGGACTTCAGTTACATGCCTGAGACAGAGCCATATGCATAATTTTCTTTGGCATAGGATTACCCATGTATTACAGTAGTCTGAGTGCACTGAAAATCAACAGGTCCCCTGCATCTCTTCCCCCTCATTTTGTTGTATTTATGACAAGCTGAAGACTTAATTCCTCTGAACATATAGAAGAGCTTAATAATAACAGAAGAGATAGATTCCTGGCATAGTGAATGATAAAAATGGAAGCAGAAACTCTTTCAATTATTCAACAGAAACCAGAACAAAACTTGATAAGCTCAAGGTTTTTATTACATGAAGTAAAAAATATGGAAGGAAAGTATATACTACATGTGACTTATTAGTGTTCAACTGTTGTTGTCTTAATCCATTCAAGCTGCTATAATGAAAATACTGCAGACTGGGTGGCTTATAAACAACAGAAATTTAGTTTTCATAGTTCAGGAGACTGGAAGCCTGAAATCAGTGTGCCACCGTGGCCACCATGGCACCCTGACGGTTGTGCCACCATCTCCTTCAAGCTGCAGACTTCCTATAGTATCCTCACATGGTGGAAGGAACCAGGGAGCTTTTGTGGGACCTCTGTAATAAGGGCACTAATTTTATTCAGGAGGGCACCACCCTTACCTCATCTCCCAAAGGCCCCACCTTCAACCACTATCAACTTTGGGGATTAGGATTTCAACATATGAATCTGGCAAGACACAAACATTCACACTATAGGAGTTGTCAAGGTGTAAAATCTTTTCAGATGTTGATCATGTAGCTTCCTGTTTGAATCTTGAAAAACAGCAAAACAAATATCTCTGATAAAATGCTTGAATGCCAAAATTCCTTTAAATAAAGAAATAATAAAATGTGTCAGAACAAGAAAAGATATTGCTTTTAACTCTTTCTGATCATAAAAGCTACTCACATGCCTTATACCGAAGATTTGGGAAATTCATAGAAGAAAAAATTCAAAAGGAAAAGAAAAATTTCCTCAACTCCCACTATATAGAAATAATCATCTTAACATTTTGCATTATTTCTTTCCATGATAATTTATAGAAAACCAATTTCTATATAGGCAAATTGCATAGCAGATATATTATGTTATACAGTAAATAAAGTGTAAGTTTCCATTT
This sequence comes from Budorcas taxicolor, assembly GCF_023091745.1. Lineage (NCBI taxonomy): Eukaryota > Metazoa > Chordata > Mammalia > Artiodactyla > Bovidae > Budorcas > Budorcas taxicolor. The sequence continues at coordinate 3,912,373 of NC_068915.1, read as the reverse complement.
GTTTATTCTGAGATCTGCCCATTGGTTTCTTTCACCAGATGTGCTATGAAATAGGCCTTTCGTCCACTTCTTCACAAGGTACTCCACCAATCTCAGTGGGTGCTATAAAGGTTAATACAATATGGCTATCTTTATACACTTCTTATAGAAGTATATGTGGTCAGTATTCTTTTGGACACATTTAACAAAAGACCAGCTCAAATGTATTGACTCACAACTGGGAAGTCCAAAAATTGGTACAAGCTACTTCTACATAAAGGATCTACTTCTCTCTCTCTTCTAGAGAATATCTTCAAACAAGTTCTCTCCCTGTGGTGGCAAGATGGCCCCTCATAGTTCTAGACTTTTATGAACCTTAGTGTTTATAATCCTAGAGAAGGAAAGACCTATTCTCTCTCAGAGTTCACATGTTCAAGACTGATGGAGGAATTCTTTTGGCCCAGCCTGGGTGTACAGTCAATGAGGAGAGAGGGGATGGGGTTCTACAATTAGCAGGGCCTGATCACACCCACGCCTGCTATTAACAATAACACCAGAATCACGTAGGGTCAGGAAAAGGCACTTTACCAAGAAACAGAAGAATGCTGATCAGACAAAGCAACAGATGTCCAATAAAGAGGAGAGAAGATCTATACTGAAAGATTTTGTTGAAAACCAGGTTATATTTAGATGGATCATCTAGGTCAAAATACTGACTCAAACTGATTCTTTTTAAGGGGCAGAATGTACAACATTATCTGAATCTCTTCTCAAATTACAAAAGGATTTCCCCCTGAAAGCAAACAAATATATTCCTGGGGCATTTCAAAAATTTCTTACTAAAAACAAGGTTATGAAGTAAATATATTTCATAATAGTATGTAGATGGGAGTGGAAATGGCTTATACACCTTTGGATTGACTCCAATAAAAGGCAAATGCTCAAGTGATAAAATTACAATCCTATAATACTAAAGAAGGAAGGAATGATGGAAATGATATAAAAGTGGAAGGGGCACAGGGGAAAGGTAGGCAAACATAGGCAAAGTATTCAAGCAGCAATCTCAGAATAGCGATCAGACATGGTGTATTGGGGCAGTTTCATGAAAAGCCTTGCCAAATCAAAAAAGGAAGGAAACTAACAATTTGAATAGCTATTATGTCAAAAACATGTCAGAGGCTTTCATTCAGACCACTTAACACAAAGCAATTGTTTCCAACCTAAAGACACAGAAGCTGAAGATTATTTAATTCACCTAGAGTCCATTTGATCTGAAGTTCATCTGAAGTCAAAGTCCATTCTTTTTCTACCACCAAGTTGTTTTCCAGGAAAGGACAGACTATTTCAGTAAAGGCCTATATCCTTTCTGACAAGAAAGAGAAATTACCAAATGCCCACTAAAATAACCCAAAGATTTAAATGATAAACTTAGTAGCTAGGAGTTCTGTTGCAAAGCTATAAACATGAATTGTGTTGTTAAAGAACTTAAATGACCTATATCCTGCAATTGCCTTGCCCCTTTTAAAAAATCAGTCAGCTGTCTGAATATGTAGATATAAGATCTGTTCAATTCCCTTCTTCACAATTTCTGTCTTCAGACAATGTCAAGCTCTTCCTTACCTCAGTCTTGGTTCACATGGGTCCTTCTTCTTGAAAGACTTTTTCTCTCCTGCAGATGATATTCTGGCTGAGCCTTCTCATCATGAATGATTTACTTAACTCAGATGTCACCTCTACCTAGTGACCTCTTCCAGCACCTAGCTCTATTAAAATAGACTTCTCAGATAACATTTAGTATGTGAAACTGTTTTATTTGTGTATGTTTTAATTGTTTATCTCCTCCAAAGAGAATATACAGTTTTTTAAGGGTCAGGAGCTTGTCCACCCTGTTATCCCAGCTCTTGAATTTTTCTTAGGACACAAGAAGCTCTCACAAGTAATAGAAGTAATTAATTGAGTACACCTATTACAAGTGGTATAAATTGAGACTATAATGCATCACTGTTAGGAAAACACACTTGAGAAGAGATAGAAGTGGAATGGAGCCTGTGTAGGAGTTACATTGCCAATTACTAAAGCAAATAAAACAACAATAATATGCGAATACTATTATTCAGGGCCCAATCCCAAGCCAGGCCCTGTTCTAAGCATTTGACATGTGCTAACCTATTTTACTCATAATCAATAAATTTATCATTGCTATTTTGCAGATGAATAAAAGTGAAATATACAGGCTACATTGGTGAAGGTCACAGAAAAATTAAAGGGCAGAGTCAGAATCTGGGCTTAGTGTGGAATTAATTCCTGCTTTTAACTAGAGACGGTCCTGGAGTACAATGGTTCCACTTTCCATTTTTCCATGGCTTGAAAGCAATATGTAGAAACCATACTTACAAGTTTTCATCTTTCCCCAGGCAATGGATATGTAGTCGGATACTCTATGGTCATGTCGAATACTGGTAGCAACCACCGCTCCCTTAGCCATCCAGGAGTCCACCTGAAATGAAGGAAATCCTGGGTTTGATTCTTGGGTCAGGAAAATCCCCTGAAAAACGAAATGGCAACCCACTCGTTTTCTTGCCTGGGAAATCCCACAGACAGATGAGTTTGGCTGGCTACTGTCCATGGGGTCACAGGAGTTGGACAAGACTTAGTGACTAAACCACCAACAAACAACTGATACAACCGTTTTGTACCCATAAATCTATTCTGCTTTTCACATTCAGGACAATATTCAGTAAATTGCACGTAATATTTAACACTTTATTATAAAGTAGTCTTTGTGTTGGATGACTTTGCACAACTGTAGGCTAATGTAGGTGTTCTGAGCAAGTTTAAGCCAGGCTGGGCTAACCCATGACATTCTTAGGTTAGGTGTATTAATATATTTTTGACTTAACATGGCTTTATCTGCACATAACTCTACCCTAAGTGGAGGAAGATCTGTACTTCTTGATTCTGTCTCTCCCCAAAAGCCAAGTGGTTGGCAGACGAACACACTAAAAAGTCCTCTACGCCTGCTATAAAAGGAGGTTAATACCTTAAAATAACTGGGGAGACTGTAAGAAATAAACAGAAAATTTTCAGTCAGTGGTAGGTATAACACGATCAGTTACAAACTGCGAATATTCTCAATTCTTGTCAGCTTTTCAAGGCTTACGAGGTTACACGGTCAGCCGGTAGTACCTTAATTCACCATCTCAAATTTCTTCCGTCCCCAACTCTTCACTTAACGGCGTTTCTCCAATTCTAGTGTTTCTCCAATGAATGTGTAGCAAACTCTGCCTCTGCAGCTTTTTAGTAGCCACATCTCAACCTCCTCATCTGTAAAGTACCAATAATACCGTCTAGTCTACTCCGCTAGAACTGAAGATAGAAGTGTAGAAGTGTGAGAGTGCTCTACTGATACTAATTTCTATCAGTGGTGGTTTTGTCGGGGTCCTTTTCTCGCTTGCTGCTGCTGCTGCTGCTGCTAAGTCGCTTCAGTCGTGTCCGACTCTGTGCGACCCCATGGACGGCAGCCCACCAGGCTCCCTCATCCTTAGGATTCTCCAGGCAAGAACACTGGAGTGGGTTGCCAGTTCCTTCTCCAACGCATGAAAGTGAGAAGTGAAAGTGAAGTCTCTCAGTCGCGTCCGACTCTTCGTGACCCCATGGACTGCAGCCTACCAGGCTCCTCCGTCCATGGGATTTTCCAGGCCAGAGTACTGGAGTGGGGTGCCACTGCCTTCTCCGCCTATTCTGCTTACTTTGTAATAAAAGAAACAGATCTTTCCGGTTTTCTCTGAGTTTTGCCTCCTTTCGCTTCACAGCAGGGCGAGTTCAGTCAGGAAGGCGTAGCTTTGCTTTGAGCTTGCGCACTAGCGACGCCCCGCTAGCCTCTGCTTTCTCAGCTTCAGCCACCGCGCTTTGATGACGTCAATCCTCTGCGCCGCGGTGCGAGCTGGGCGCGCGTGAAGAGGTTCGAGTTCTGTTTTCCCTGCGAATTCCAGTACTTGTTGGTCTCCTGATTTGACAGTATGAAGGAAACGCCACTGTCAAACTGCGAGCGCCGCTTTCTACTCCGCGCCATTGAAGAGAAGAAGGTAAACTAGGAATTAGCGCTGCGTCAGCGGTTCGGTTGCAGGCGGCTCGCAGCCTTCCGGCCTGGATGCTTGGACTTAGCTCTCGTAGGCCCGGGGAGCCCCAGGAGTAGCCGCCAGTGCTTCCCCAAGCCCCCAGTATTTATTTGGCTCAGGTGGGGTCTTTTCAAGGTTCGGGTCATGCCAGCGACTGTCAGTACCCGGGCACCTAGTTTCCACTCTCCCATGTGGAGTAGTTAGTATCACACTTACCGCTAAGTTCTTAGCCCGGGGCCTGCCTAGCAAAGAGTGATAGATATTTGTATTAGGAATAAACGAATGAATGTTCTGCTTACAGCGGCTGGATGGCAGACAAACCTATGATTACAGGAACATCAAGATTTCATTTGGAACAGATTATGGGTGCTGCATTGTGGAGCTTGGGAAAACAAGGTAACAATTCAAATTAGGTATAAGCTCAATAGAAATTTAAAAGAACTTTATTGGCTCAGTTTACAAAGCATAAGAAGTCTGAACAGTACTTTGTTTAGCTGCCCAAAATAAGTATATTTTCTTTAATGTAGGACTTTAGTTTTATAACTACACTTTACATTTTTAATCATAAATATATTTTCTGTCGACACGAGCCACACATAGTTGTTTCTGATCTCTGTGAATCATATATGCAGCCAGCAGTGATTGCACTGAATTTATTCCTTAGACATTTGTTGTCATTGAGAAAGGCCTGCTTTCCTTCTTTTCCTGAGTGACGTGAGAATTTGATTTTTAATGTTCATTTGGAAGTTGTGGAGATATTGGTCAGATAATGTTGGTGAACTATGCCATATGAAAACTTAAGATGTCTCAAGGTTGCATGTCCGATTGTATCACTAAATATTTGTGAAAAGAGGAGTAATGGTCATTGATGCTTAAAAATCTGTGGAATAGTAAATATTGTAATAAATGTTTTGGTGCATACCAATATATGTTTTATTTCTGTATATATTCTACTACTGTACTTTGTGTGTAACTTCAACCATAGGGATATATCATACTGAACATTTAGTTAACAGATTTGCACTTTATTTTTGCAGAGTTCTTGGACAGGTTTCCTGTGAACTTGTTTCTCCAAAACTCAATAGGGCAACAGAAGGTATTCTTTTTTTTAACCTTGAACTCTCGCAGATGGCTGCCCCAGCTTTTGAACCTGGCAGGTATTTAAATCTTTTTTTTTTTTTAAAAAACTGCTTTAACCAGAGGAAAGCCTAACAGGGATGAGCTATTGTTTTAATGCCTGGTGTTACATTTCATGACATTAGCCCATTCCTATTTTCACAGGCAGTCAGATCTCTTGGTGAAGTTGAATCGCCTCTTGGAAAGATGTCTAAGAAATTCGAAGTGTATAGACACTGAATCTCTCTGTGTTGTTGCTGGTGAAAAGGTGGGCAGTATACCCAAAATTCTTAATCTTGGGATAAGTGCTGTTGATTTGTGGATCTCTCTACCTATGCTTTTATTCCCAGAGCTTCAGTTAATTCAGTTTTATTCTGGTTCACTTCAGATGTTACAGAGTGCTGTCTATAGAACTTTCTATAGAATCTCTCTTTGGAGGGACAAAAAACATTGGTGAAAATAGTAGCTTAGATTTGCATACAAATTCTTTATTCAAAGAACTTGTGGTTTTTACATATTCTCATGTCTCTTTCTTATGTTATAAGTGAGTTGATGGAAGCAGGTAATATTCTCCTTTTTTATGGATGAAGAACTAAAGAACTGATTAAATCCTTCATTTGGATAAGTTCATTGACCTACACAGGGCCTCATAGTGAGTCACTGGTAGTCTGACATTGGAAATATTACTGTCAACATATTGTGCTGCTTAATAATATTAAAACTTTATTCTTGATTAGGGTATTTTAACCATCTTTTTGGCTTCAGAGAAGTCACTTTAATCTTTCCACATCACATACTTGAATATTATACTTCCTTTACTTGTAAGGTTATCATAAGTATTGTCCAGGAACCTAAGTGTTTGAGTTTTTTAAGTTCGGAGACAATAAAAATACATTAGTCTTGGAAGTTAGGGAAATCTTAGTACTAAACATAAGAGTGGTTCTGTTCAGTTGGAGTATATATTTTACTGTTGTCAAATGACTCATAGAAAGGTGAACTATTGGTATTTCAGGTGTTGGTCTGGATTAATATTTTTCTAAATATGTTTTTACTGGTACATTGGAAGGAATAAAGGCATGTTTTAACAGCAAGAGAAAAATTTGCACACAGTGTTATCTTTCCTTACAAATAAAGTGTGCTTGTGACCAGTTAGGATTTATTTTTGTTTTAAATTCACATTTAGGTTTGGCAAATACGCGTGGACCTACATTTATTAAATCATGATGGAAATATTATCGATGCTGCCAGCATTGCTGCAATTGTAGCCTTATGTCACTTCCGAAGGCCTGATGTCTCTGTCCAAGGAGATGCAGTAACATTGGTAAGCTCCCATGATGTGAGCCAGGCTCCTTCTTAAGAATGAATGACGTGCAGGACAACTTGTTTTAAATGAAGTTTTGTTGTAAATGGCAGTTAGATATGTTCTAAAATTTGTTCACAAGGCAAAAACTACATGTGCTCATAATTGCCCTTGAAATCTCTTAAATCTCCTATACAGAAGTTTTGTCGATAGAAGTACAGGCTATCTTGATATTTTAGAATAGAACTAGATTGGATTGAGCATTAGATAAAGTGGTTGGCTTTTGCTTAGGGGGTGTGTGAGAAATATACAGTTTTCAGTATTTTCACAGGGAGATGCTTTGTCTTATTCTTATTCTGTGGCAAAAGCCATCAGAAACTCCTGGAAAGATTGTTAAAACATATTGCTAGTGTCCATCCTCAGAGTAGGATGGGGATAGGATGTATGACTTTGTACTTCTAACAGCATTCCCAGGTGATACTGATAGTGGTGGTATAAGGATCACATTTTGAAAACCATGGACTTACACTATTTCCATTGTCCTTTTTGGTGTGTACAGAGTATCTCAATTTCAATTTATATAAATTATGTGCTAGGATAGTGGAAGTGCACAGTGGTGATGGTTTGATTTTTGAATTTACAAAAGGAAACATCAGATGCCCAGATTCTCTAAGCTGTCATTCATGATGCTATTTTTAGGAATTAAGTTGGAACAGACTCTTTCGCTTTTCACTTTCATGCATTGGAGAAGGAAATGGCAACCCACTCCATTTTTCTTGCTTGCAGAATCCCAGGGACGGGGGAGCCTGGTGGGCTGCCGTCTATGGGGTCGCACAGAGTTGGACACGACTGAAGTGACTTAGCAGCAGCAGCAGACTCTTGAAAGACAGAGATGTAGACAAAGTTTTGTTAACAGTGGAGATGTTCCTTTAGAGAAGGGAGTTGGTATAAGGAAATAAGAAAGTATAGTCTGATTAGTAGGCAAAAAAGACACTTATTAAAAAATACTGTACAGGACTTGCCTCGTGGCTGGGTGATGAAGAATCCGCCTGCCAGTGCAGGAGACACAGGTTCAATCCCTGATCCAGGAAGAGCTCACAGGCCACGGAGCACCTCAGCCCCTGAGCTGCAGACACTGAGCCAGCGCTCTGGGGCCAATAAGCTGCAACTGCTGAGCCCACGCGCTGCAGCTACTGATGCTTACTCGCCTAGAGCCTGTGCTCTGCAACATGAGAAGCCACCACAGCGAGCAGCCCACATAACCGGAGAGTAAGCCCTGAAAAGCCCATGCAGCAACAAAGACCCAGCACAGCCCAAACTAAGTAAATTAATTATTCATCAAAAAAGATACTCAATATTGATGGTGGTAAAGTGGTACAGCCATGTTGGAAGAGTTTGGCAGTTTCTTAAGTTAAGTGTAAGCTTAATACAGCCCACCAATTCTATCCCTAAGAGTGTACTCAAAGAGAATGAAAGTATACATTCACTTAAAGACTTCTATATGAATGTTCATAGCAGCATTGTTTGCTATAGCCAAAAACTGGAAACTATCCAAATGTTCATCAACTAGTGAATGGGAAAGCAAAGTGTAGTATATCTACACAGTGGAATATTATTTCATAGCAAAAAGGACCAAGCTGCTGATGTCATGTATACTTTAAGGTGGATGAAACAGGCTCAGCTGAAAGGAGGCAGATGCAGGAGATGGAAAATTGATTCCACTTACATAAAATGCCCAGAAAAGGCAGATTTCTAGAGACAAATCAGTGGTTGCTTTGACTTGGGAGTGAGGGTGATCAACTTCAGACATGCTAAAGAGATTTGAGGTGAGTAATGAGAATGTTTGAAAAAAAACTGGATTGTGGTGATAATTACACAACTATGATGTTGAAGTTGAAGCTCCAATACTTTGGCCACATGATACGTAGAACTGACTCACTGGAAAAGACCCTGATGCTGGGAAAGATTGAAGGTGGGAGAAGGGGACGAGAGAGGATGAGATGGCTGGATCGCATCACCGACTCAGTGGACATGAGTTTGGGTAAACTCCTCAAGTTGGTGATGGATAGGGAGTCCTGGCGTGCTGCAGTCCATGGGGTCACAAAGAGTCGGACACAACTGAGCAACTGAATTGAACTGAACTGATATATTTACTAGAAAGTGGATTATTTATTAACAATTAGTGGACTTTATGGTATGTAAATTATACCTCAATAAACCTTTTTGACAAATACATAAAGTTATAAGAAAGGTGAATGGCAAAGTCAAACAGGTAATTGCAAAAGAAGTTATTTAGGTACTCAGGATTAAAGGGATTTCATCTTTTACCTTAATATTTGATATACAAAGTGATTTTTTATATGTTTATAACTTAGGGACTGTAATTATTGAAACTTATTTTCAAACAGTATACACTTGAAGAACGTGATCCTGTACCATTGAGCATCCATCACATGCCCATTTGTGTCAGTTTTGCCTTCTTCCAGCAAGGGTAAGTCTCATCCTCATCATGGCCAAAATTATTAATGAAGCTAGAAATTTTTTGTTCCACTCAAACATGCCATAGGCAAATGAACAAATCCTTCCTTTAATACTAAAGTACTTTATAGTTCTTTTCTTTCTTTTTAAGAGCATTAGTTGACAAACGCTCAGTACTGAGAATTTCCTCAATAGAAGTGATAAACTCTCCTTTAACGAAGAGACTTGACATTTTTCTTTTCATGGATTACTTAGAAATTTATGAGTTTACCACAACATGTTAGTGTATCTTCCTTAGATATTCGGCTCTAATTGGAGCGTGGATGAGACTGTGGGTTCATGGAAGAAGACTTTGGAGTATATTTGAAGAGCATGGAATAGTTATAGGATAAGAGCAAGTCACAAGGGGGAATGGTTCACAGATGGGTAAAAATCTAGGTTCCTTTAGCTCTCCAGCAGTTTCTTCACAACTCACTGCTAACTCCTCCTACAACAGAAAACCTGAAATCTTAGGTCCTTTAAATGGTGTTTATGTGCCTTTAAATGAAAACCTGAGCCTTAAGTCTCTTTAGAAACAAAGGTATAAATATTTTAGCAATTTTATAACTGAGAATTGGAGAAAAGCTTTCATCTTTCAGTCACTGAATTTTATTAGAGGGAAATAGCACTGTGCAGTAGAGTTACTACATAAGCCATATATGTAGTTTTAGTAGCCACATTAAAAGGGTAAAATTAATTTTGATATAGTTTATTTTACTTAGTATATCTAAAATATTATTTTAATATGTAATCAGTATCTTAAAAATTATTCCTTAGATATTTTGCATTTTTTTAATGAGCCATAAGCAGAATCTGAAAGAATTTCAAAGTACAGAATATTAGGGAAGCTTTAAAATTAACCAAATTAATGTTTTAATAATTCTGTTGTCTCTTTACATTGAAGTGACTCAAATTCATAGGCTCAGACCTGCATACACTCTCTTGATGTTATTATAGTGCTGTCTTTTAAAAATGATGTGATTAAATTGATACTTCTCTGTCCATGGGATTTTTCAGGCACAGATACTGAAGTGAGTTGCCATTTCCTTCTCCAGGGGATCTTCCTAATTCTTCCTGACCCAGGGATTGAACCCATGCCTCCTGCATTGATAGGCGGAGTGGATCAGTGTTAAAGAAGGTGCCTGCAGTGCAGGAGATGTGGGTTCAGTCCCTGGGTTGAGAAGTTTTCCCTGGAGTAGGAAATGGTAACCCATTCCAGTATCCTTGCCTGGGAAACCCCATGAACAGAGGAGCTGGGCGGGCTACAGCTCATGTCAGACATGACTTGGCTGAACAATAACAAATCTTTTTAAAATATCCATTATCTTAAAACTGACACAGAATGGGAGAAATAGTAGCAAACCCGACAAATGATTAATTTCCAGAATATACAAGCAGCTCATTCAGCTCAATGGAGAAGGCAGTGGCACCCCACTCCAGGACTCTTGCCTGGAAAATCCCATGGACGAAGGAGCCTGGTGGGCTGCAGTCCTTGGGGTTGTGAAGAGTTGGACACAACTGAGTGACTTCACTTTCATTTTTCACTTTCATGCATTGGAGAAGGAAATGGCAACCCACTCCACTGTTCTTGCCTGGAGAATCCCAGGGACTCCCAGGCAGCCTGGTGGGCTGCCATCTATGGGGTTGCACAGAGTTGGACATGACTGAAGTGACTTAGCAGCAGCAGCAGCAGCATTCAGCTCAATACCAGAAAACAAACAACAATCAAAACATTGGCAGAAAATCTAAACAGATGTTTCTCCAAAGAAGACATACACATGGCATATAAACACATAAAAAAAGATGCTCAACATTGCCCATGACTATACACATAGTGTATAAACCCATGAAAAGATGCTCAACATCACTCATTACCAGAGAAATGAAAATCAAAACTACAGTGAGGTATCACCTCACACCAGTCAGAATGGCCATCATGAAAAAATCTAAAGACAATAAGTGCTGGAAAAGGTATGGAGAAAAGGGAACCCTTTTGCACTGTTGGTGGGAATGCAAATTGATACAACTACTGTAGTATGGAATTTCCTTAAAAAATGAGGAATAAAACCACCACATAACCCAGCAATCCCACTACTGGGCGCATATATATATATATATATATATATATATATATATATGTATTTATTTATATATATTTATACCCTGAGAAAACTATAATTGAAAAAGACATTATGTACTCCAGTGTCATCACAGCACTATTTCCAATAGCCGGGACATGGAAGCAACCTGGATGATTATTGACAGATGAATGGATAAAGAGGCTGTGGTACATATGCACAGTGGAATGGTACTCAGTCATAAAAAGGAAAAACATTTAACTCAGTGCTAATGAGGTGGATGAACCTAGAGCCTATTATACAGGGTGAACTAAGTCAGAGAATGGCAAATATATATTAACACATACATATGGAATCTAGAAAGATGGTACTGATGAACCTATTTGCAGTGGAGTAATGGAGATGCAGACACACAACAGACTTGTGGACGCAGGGAAGGAGGAGGGAATAAATTGAGAGTGGCTTTGAAACATAACCATACGTAAAATTAGACAGCCAGTGGACACTCCCTGTGTGACGCAGGGAGCTCAGATCTGGCGCTCTGACAATCTAGAGGGGTGGGATGGGCTGGGAGGTGGGAGGGAGGGGACATAGGCATACCTATGGCTGATAGATGGTTGATAAATGGTAGAAACCAACACAGTAGGGTAAAGCAATTATCCAATTTAGGAAAATTGACAAGCACTCAGTGTCACATTTGTTCAGGTAAACTTAACATTCATTTCAGAACATATTTATTGGTGGATCCCAGTGAACGAGAAGAACGTGTAATGGATGGCTTGCTGGTGATTGCCATGAATAAGCATCGAGAGATTTGTACCATCCAGTCCAGTGGTGGGATAATGCTGCTAAAAGATCAAGTCAGTATTTTGATTGATGTTCCATTAAGAATAGGTCTCATGTTTTTAGAAGCTTTTTCTTGATTTTTGCCTAAAATCCAACAGGTACTTTCCGTGATTGATCCTAGGCTCTGTTAGACTCTGGTTCCATGACTGTCCTTATGCTCTGTTGTCCTTATGCTACAAGGGGTCCTTCCTCCCTTCCTCCCCTGTGTGTGGCGCTCCCCAGTCTAAGCCCCTCGACATAGAGGAATACTCTTCTTCCCAGTGAGGAAAGGGGTTTATATCCCTGTTTTTTTTTTTTAAGTGTCGTAAAGTAGATTTAGGTATAAATTTTACTTTTGAGATTTGGGTACAGTGGGCAGAAATTCTCAAATCCAGCTGCATATAAGGTTCACGTGGGGGCTTTTAGAAAATAGATTGCCACGTAGCACATGGTGCAGCTGGTTAGGAGCACAAGGCTACTTGGTTGGAATTCCAGCTCTGCCTTTACACTAACTGACCTTCGGCAGATTAATTCATCTTTTTGTGCTTCAGTCTCTTTATCTGTAAAATAGGAAGTAATCTTACTGTCAGCACCTTCTTGTTAGGAGAATGTAAGGATCAATATGGATACTTTTGAACTGTGTAGCATAAATTAAGTATACAGTAAATGTTATTTCCAGAGATTCTGATCCACTGGTCCCTGAGGCCTGGGAATCTGCTTTATGAAAGCTTCTGATGGGACACTTTGCGGCTCTGTCTTGAGCAGAGATAGGGATCACTCACAGAAAGGAAGTGAGTGTATGTGTGGCCTTTTTAGTGGTATCTTACATTGTCATAGAAAAGTTTTTGGGTCACTTCACTTAATTAAAAGTCTCTTACATCTTGCCTTAATTTGTGTTTTTATATTGTATTATTTTCTAATTTGAAAAAAAAGTAAGGCTTAAATTGCAAAGGTAAAACTAATCTTATGTTTTTAGTTTTGCTAAAGAAAACTCTTTGATTTGTTGTCTATAAATAATAGCATTCACTTTTATAAATAGGTTTTGAGATGTAGTAAAATAGCTGGTGTGAAAGTAGTGGAAATTACAGAGCTAATACAGAAAGCTTTGGAGAACGACCAGAAAGTTAGGTAAGTTTATTTTTTTTTAGAATTGAATGGTCTTGTTATAAATTTTTCTGTTAATGACTTTTCTTGCACAAGCATAACCATACAGTTTTTACATTCAAATCTTTCCTTATCTAATAGTCTCAGTTGAATATAGTACTTAATGTTTTTGAAAGTTGATCAAACTGTTTATTGTATTGGATTTCGTTTAAGCATAATCTGTACTGAAAAGCCACACAATGCTTTTCTTTTTTTTTTTTTAAATAACATTTTCTTAGGAAAAAGAGAATCTGGTAACTTATACTAACAGAACACAAGCTAGGGTTGATCCCCATCTCTTCTTATTCTGTGATGTTAAGTGATAGTTTGTCTTGGCACTTCAGTGTCTGCTGTGGTCTGGGAGCTTACTGCCTACCGGGTGGGGCTGGTTTGAGGTTTGGAGAATAATATACCTCAAGCACATAGCACATGCTTGGCATGTGGTTTAATAAATGGTTAATTATAGTAGCTTTCTATTATCTCTCTTGATAGGCCAAATAAATGGGTTAGATTAAGTTAGTCAAATGATTTCTCATCCAGTGTCTCTCATCTATCATAAGGATAAAATAGTTAACTTTTTTTTCCTTCCTGTCTTCTCTTCCATCTCATTCTCCCTTTCCCTCCCCACTCCCTAAAAAAATCCACATAGGAAAGAAGGTGGAAAGTTTGGCTTTGCAGAATCTATGGCAAATCAAAGGATTACAGCATTTAAAATGGAAAAGGCCCCTATTGATACCTCCGATGTAGAAGAGAAAGCAGAAGAAATCATTTCTGAAGCTGAACCTCCTTCAGAAGTGTATCTTTACTGGGTGATTTTTTTTTTTCCAGTAAAAATAAGATTTATAATACTTGTGGCATGATTAGGGCTGTGTGAAGTACGTGCATACTGAAATTTGTTTTCTGAAAACAGTTAGAAAAAAACATTTACAAGACAAGAGTGATGAGGTAAATTGATGGTGTAACATCTACCTTCTCTTCCAACTTCTCTTCTCAGAAATCAGAAAATTTTATATTTTAACAACTTTTAGTGTTTTATTTTCCTTTGGAAAAATTCTTGAATCTCAGTGACATAGTCAAACCCTATATATACATCATTACATTGTTCTTAAAGTTGATTCATTCACCAAATTTATTACTACAACTGAAATGTTCCAAGCCAGTGTGTGTGTCTTGATATTTGTCACCCATTCTGTCCATAAAATCTTAACCTGAATTATATTTTTTCTTCATTGTTCAGCCATCCATAGTATAGCCGTTAATAATTTTTTTTCTAATAATTTGAGGTGAACTTCAGACTTAACAGAAGAGAACTTATATTCTAATTGTTTTCAACACTGCATCAAATAGCAGTATATTTGTTATTCAGTTTTCTTAACTTGCCAAGTGTTTCTAAACCTGTGCTGTGGACTCCTGGGACCGCCCAAATTGGAGAGGGAATAGAAAACTCCTGGGGTCATCTTGAAGACTCTGAGAAGGAAGACGAGGATGAGGGTGGCAGTGATGAAGCTATCATTCTTGATGGTATGAAAATGGACACAGGAGTAGAAGTCTCTCATATTGGAAGCCAAGGTATGTGATACTTTATGGCTGTATGTAATGTGTGTGTGTGTATATATATATATATATATATACACACACACTCATATATATCTTAGAAATCTTATTTCTATATTAGCAGTTACTTATTTAGAGGGACTAAATGTTGATTTAAATTTCAACTGTTGAGGCTAACTGCAATGTTAACTCCTAGTTCTTTTCTAAGAATATACTTTGTAGAACAGTGGTATTCTTTGATATGTGAGGAGAGTGGCATAAAAGGTTTTTTTTTCTTTTGATTATATATCCAGGGCAGTTGTAAAAGGATAAGTTTCTTAAACCTCATTCGTGCACGCTGTTTTTTCTTTGTATAGTTTTTAGTGCATGCTCAGTCACCAAGTTGCCTCTGACTCTTAACGACCCCACTGAGTATAGCCCGCCAGGCTCTGTGGGATTTCCCAGGCAAGAATACTGGAGCAGGTTGCCATTTCCTCTTCCAGGCAGTCTTCCCATCCCAGGGATCAAACCCCCCTCTCCTGCATTGGCAGGCGGGTTCTTTACCACTGAGTCAGCTGGGAAGCCTCAAATATAAAAAGGAAGTGTCATACGTGTATTAGAATAGTGCTGTCCATACAACTTTCTGCAGTGTTACAAATGTTCTGTCTACGCTGTCCAGCATAGTAGCCTCTAGGCCAGTGCTGTTGAGCAGTGAAATGTGGCTTGTGTAACTGAATACTGAATTTTAATTGATACAGTTAAGTAGCCACATGGGGCTACCATAACAGAGCTGTATGAGAACCCACAACATTCTAAATGTGCATGAACAGTGGTAGTCCCAGATGTTCCTGGCATCCTGAAAGCAACAGAACTATAGAAATGGTTCTCACCTGTGGATATTTTAAGGAAAGTCAAATTCTATCATGAATTATTTATATAGACATAAAGTAGGTTGGTAGAGACCTAAAGGACAGTTACTAAATCTGGCTGAGAAAATAGTTGCACATACCTGCCTACCTTTGAGGAAGATTATTACCTATAAATATTACTAAGAACCTACTGGGGGTTTTTTTGTAAGGCAAAAAAAAAAAAAATTCCCCATTGATTGGGACCCTTACTCAGCTTGATACTTTTTTTTTTAAACTATATATGCCTTTATATATATAGGTGGCCCACCTGCCAATGCAGGAGACCTAAGAGACACGGATTCAATCCCTGGGTGGGGAAGATCCCCTGGAGGAGGAAGTGGCAACCCACTTCAGTTTTTTTGCTTGGAGAATCCCAGGGGCAGAGGAGCCTACAAGTCCGTTAGGGTCGCAAAGAGTCGGACACAAGTGACACAACTTAGCACACACATACTAACAAAGGAAGAAATGGAAAACTCTTAGTGGATCGGAAATGGATTTGTAGGAAATGGATTCTTCATATACTGTTTTTTGGAATTTAAATTGACACAGTTTCTGGAGGAGTTTGGCAAAAATCTTTTAAAAAGCACAAGGAATTGAGTTGGCATATTGACTTGTTTCCAGATTAGTTCTATTAAAGATGCACTGTATCTACAAAATATATAGATTTACCCCCCTAACTTTTCTGTGAAAGCAGCACACATGGTTTTTCAGAGCTCCAATGAATAAACTCAGGGAAGAGAAGAACCAAACAGATCTGTAAGCCTCCAGCCAAAATGACTGGGCCTCTTCTATCTGAAATCTAATTCCTCTAACATTTTCTTAAAGATGCCCCTATAGTGCTCTCAGACAGTGAAGAAGAAGAAATGATCATTTTAGAACCAGATAAGAATCCAAAGAAAATAAGGTAACAAATTTCTCATTTATTTCAAATGTATACTCAGGACTCTTTAGAGGCTTGCTCTCTGGTTTATTGTCATCTTACCCTCTCAACAGACACCTTTTTCATTAGCAATCCAGATCTTCTTTCTGTGGTTTCTCTATAAATCTGCATGGGTGCCTTTCAAGGTTACAGTATTCTTCTGCCATAGTTGGTAAATATCCAGCCTACTGGAAAAAGTAGTTTGGATCACCAAAGTAGGGGGCAGTGTAGGAAGTAAGGTTGGTAAAAACCATTTGTGGAATCAGCTCATAGTACTAATACTGTTGAAACGTTAATTTACTTTGTTCACAGAACACAGACCATCAGTGCAACACAAGTAAAAGCACCAAGTAAAAAGCCAGTGAAGAAAAGAAAAAAGAAGAGAGCGGCCAATTAAAGTTCACAAAGTTGTATATTTGTGTATATAACTATTAAAAAGGTATTTATTCAGTGCTAACAATCTTGAGTATTTTATTCACAAATCCATCATAAAATCTACTTCTTTATACAGTTTTTTACATTATGCTTTAAAATAAATGTCTGGAGAACTCTACAGGTTTTAAATAGCTGTCATTTTGGTAGGTCAAGTGTACTAAAAGTTGACGAATGTAAGAAGTGTGTACACAGGCCTGACAGTCTCAGATTATTCCCAAGTCACAGCTGGCCCAGTTTCTTAAGGAAGTGAATGTCAGCACCTGTGTGTTGGAAGGAGACGCCTTCCCAGTCCTGATGAATTTTTCTGAGTGAAATCCTGAAGTCAAATTTTTACTTCAAATTAAATTTGAGTTACAAACCAAATTTTCCAAATCAGTTTATTAATTATTATCCTGACAGCTGACATCATTAATACTTTAACAGAAACCACTTAAAATTAGCCAAATATCTAAGATAGTTACATTTACAAAAGATATACAAATTAAAACCATTTAAAAAGTAATAGATACCATAATTTGTACTGGACCATAAACTTCTGTATTCAGAAATGATTGTAAAATTAAAACCTAAGATAAAATCTATACACCATATACTTTGAGTGATTTACATCTTAGAAAACAAAGGCAGTCTTTTCACTGTTACACATTTAGTGTCTCTGGTGGGTTGAGGAGAGAAACACCGTGATACCTGTAAGTAGGAAAAAGAAATCCATTTTTAATAAACATTCATTGGGTGAAGCAGATCATGGAATTATACACATACCAGGAACTCACAAATTTCTGCCCACTTGATTTAATATTTACAAAACCAGTCTGGTCCCCCAAACATGCATGCATGCCCTGTTCCTCTCCCCTCTTCTCCCTCAAATATAGGACAGAAAGCTCAAAACACATGGCTGCTAAGAGAGTGGTTGCTTAAATAATAAGTTAAAATATTAAGGAACTCTGAACTGTAGGATAGCCTGGAAAAGCAAACTTGTGTAATATCTACTGCTGTTAATTCTTACTTTGAATTTTTGTACTTCTCTCTTATTGACTGTTGTGCGTGCTGTGGTGCTCTGAGGTAGGTCTGGTGAAGGTCCAGGAGACAAGGCTTTAGAGTTTCCAGAGTATATCCAGTCTTCTGTACTAATGATTCAGGCTGCAGGAGGGAGGAGAAAACCACTGGACTTTGTTTTTGTAACAGACACTAAACACAAGTTAGTAGTTGGCATTAAGCTTGAGTTTTGTTAAACTTCAGTATTTAACACCTCCAATGGTGGACAGGGAGGCCTGGCATGCTGCAGGCCACGGGGTCACAAGGAGTCGGACACGACTGAGTGACTGATCTGAACATTTTCCGGTTTTCTTAAGCTCCTTTTTGCTGACTTCAGTTTTTACAATTTTCCCTGCCGGTGGCAGGCCTTGTTGCCCAAATTCTTTAAGCACATCTTTCAAATGTGCAAAAGTAACTAAGCTTTCTAAGACAGGACGCTTTAAACAGAGTAGATGGTTGAACAGCTCTTCCAGTTCAGTACATTTAGACAACCATCAATTGTCTACGACAGTTATCTGGCACAGGCGTTTAAAATCAAAAAGTAGACGTGTGAAGATGTGATACATACCCAGCTTTGTCCTGTGACTGTGTAGAGTGCTAAATGAAAGGCCGCTGCAGCGATAACTGATGGCAAATACTTTAGATATGGGTCAGCATCTATCAAACTTAACTCTCCCAAAAACTGGAATGAAAAAGTAAATAACTGATCATAAGAGCTCTGGAATTCAAACCTCAAGTCCGCCTTTTCTGACCTAATTTTTTCTTGTCTTTGAAGACTGGCCGTACAGCAACCATATAAAAACTCTCAGTCACATCTTTAAATATACCCACTACTGCATAGTTTTGCTTCATTCTCATCCTGCATTTTTCCTCTAGCCTTTAGAACAACCCTTCTGGCTACCACTTATGTTCCATTCTCATATCCCCAACGCTTTCCCAATTTACATTATCCTTTGCGAGTGATGGGCTTGCTCTCATGTGCTGCAGCACTCATCTGTCCCAGAATAGTATATTCCTTGACCAGGACTGTATAATGAAACTACAGCTTGCCCCAACTGTGACCTTAGAATCTTCATTCAACAGAATGAAAGGAACTTACCATTGCTAAACTTTCAACTTTGCAGTTTGCAGGCTGCTGATGCAGAAAGTACTGGGTAAGAAACTGATTTATTGTTGGTGCAGCTAAGTCAAAAGCCAAGACTTTCAAGACTAGGTGCTCCATCCTCAGAACTTGTTTCTTGGTATATGTATCATCTGTAATGTATACAAACTCTGCTACTTCTGGTGGGTATATTTCTTCAAACTTTCTACAATGAAAGAAGCAATTAGTCCTTAGAAAAGCAAGCTTGTTTATCCCAACTTGAAATCCCTTAAGCAGATTCAATGGAATGAATCTGAAACCAGTTCCCTGTTTCCACTGATACTTGACCATTTTTAGCTGAAATTGGTTAAATGCTAATTAAAAGCCCCCATATATGTCTTCCACTGAAGTCCAAGGAAATGAGAGACTGACTTCCCAAGATGGGAGCAAGGTCATCAAGTAACTGAAAATGTGGGAAATTTCCTTAGAAAAAGAAATGCTTTATATTTTAGTTTTCATATCTTAATGGGGGAAAGGTAAGATTTTGCTTATTTAACAGAAGGTACTTTTCCGTGAAAGGAACCATACTTTGTAACTTGGTCCTAGTGTATTAAAATCTTGCCAGTCTGTAGGTTCAAGTGCCCTGAAAGACTGATCTAGGCAAATGAATGTCCTAAATTGATAGTTTCATCTACACTACCACCCCTCACGTAGTTGTGAGTCCTGCTTTGTGTTATATGTTAAAACATCACACTTGCCAAATAAATGTATCTTAAATCACAATTTCTTCCCTACACAGAAAAATACTAATCACTTTTAACCCAACGAACCAAGTTGGACTTACGAGGCTAAAAGCATAGCAGCAGTGCCCACAAGTTGAAGTTTTCCTCTCAACACAGACATGGATGAAAGAAACCTATCAATGTAGTTCACAGCCAAATGCAGGGTCTCGTTCTGCAGTTTATATTCTTCTCCTACTTCAACTAACCAGTCCACGAGGATAGCCCTCATACTGTTGGTAATGTCTGGCTGTTTCTTCATGTAACCCACTTTAGGCTTACATTTAACCTGTTGAGTGTTAAAACTGCAGTTAGATATTCTATCATTAACAGATACCAGCTACATGCTAGAAACTTAAATATAGTATTAAAGTAATCAACTGGCAGTTAAAAAATTTTAAAACATCATCTTAATTTCATTTCCCCACAGTAAATAAACAGCAGTATAGAGAGTAGATTCAGGGAGCAGTTACCTCCATTTCCCTAAGGTATGTGTGAATGTCCTCATGGTAGTCTGGTACTTCATTAACACTCACTGGCTTTTCATCTTCCAGTACAACTGACATTTCCATAGTATGTGGAGACTCTGGGACAATTCAAAAATACAGTTAAGTTCACTTAAGAGCCAAAACTGATTGTCCTTGTAAGGAGTCCCATACTACCAATGAGCTTATTTCATCCAACTAAAAGAGCTTTTTATGACAAAATACATAGAAGATTTAACTCTCATCTTAGTACCTCTGTCTACTTAGTTTTGGAATGATCTTAATTAAAATATCGTTGGACCATTAATGGGAAAATGAATTTGAGGAGCAGGTTATTAAGTTAAACCATCATTCATCTTGCATGATAGGAAGACAGTGGTTCTGTTAGAACAAGGTTAAAATCCAAACTCTGAGATAATATCTAGGATTTGTCATAAGACAGTTTGCAGACCCCAAAGTCTAACATTTGCAAAGCATAATCCAGGCAACAATTAGAAGCAGGACTAACAAGTGTGCTAAAGAGGAAATCAGGTTTGTCATGGGCAGTTGAAACATATTAACGGTACAATCAATGGCTGATTGGTAAAATTCATCTTTGGAGGCAATGAATGTCATCCATTATTATTTCAGCTCAAAGTTTACTTTGAGGTTAAAATTTGCTGTGAATTTTAAATAATACACAAATTACTGTATTTCCAAAGCACTTCTCTGCTATACCTCTCGTTTATACAACTAAAACTGATATTGAATTCAGTGAGCTGTCCAGTGAACCCATAGTCTGATGGTAAAGTACAACAACTGTAGACAGAGCTGTCCATAGCAGTTACTCTGACTCACAGGAAGACATCTGTCTTTCTGATATCAGACAATCATTCAGACGGGTTTTACAGAAACAAATTTTAGAGCTGGACGGGATGTCGGCTATCTCAGTATTTAAAGCTGCATCCTCAGATGGCGTTCTCTGAAATGGTGTGAACAAAGTTAGTCTTAACTGAAATATATTCTCCCAACTAAGCAAATATTTTGAGGGTCAATTAAGTCTTTGGGATCTAATGAAATTGATGTGACTAGCAGTGTACCAACCCAACTCCAGTGTTCTTGCCAGGGACAGAGGAGCATGGTGGGCTGCCGTCTATGGGGTCGCACAGAGTCGGACATGACCGAAGCGACTTAGCAGCAGCAGCAGCAGCAGCAGCAGCAGCAGCAGTGTACCAGAAGGAGCACGGGATTAGAATCTTTTTGGAGGTCACCAGGTCACAGATTAGCTGTGAGGCCTGAGATAAGTCACACCCTTTCTAAACTTGTTATGCCTAACTCATAATGTAGTAAGGCTCAAGTAAAATGTCTTAGAAGGAAAATATTAATCCGACCTATTTAACAATTACATTTATTCAAGTTTTCTTTAAAACTTACCAAAACTACCATCCATTGGGTAATCAAGAGGTGCCAGTGGCTTTCTTGGTCCTGGTAAAGTAACAGCTGAATTAAAAGCCAAGACATCTTCACTTTCTGATTTTTCAGATTCAGTTGGCCTCTTTTGAATCTCTTTTTCTGCTTCGTCCACATGAATGGTAAATGCAGGCTGTTTACTGTTCGCTTTCCAGGGAGGAACAGTGACATGCTCATCATTTATAGGAAGATCCTTAAGAGGTGCAACCTACAACGAAATAATTAAATGCTTTGAGCCTATTAAGTGGAATTTTACTTTCATCCCCTTATACTGCTGAGTATAGTCCCAAACCCTCTATCAGGAAAATTAAAACTTTTGGGGGCAAAGTTCAGGCAAGGAAATTTGAGTAGCTGGAGAAAGAAGAGATGCTTCAATTTGTCATAGGCATTCCTGTGACACCAAAGATTTCAGTCACACCAAATGGAATTATGCAAAACTAGGCCAGAGATGGCTGGAGTGGCAGGCCGAAAGATGCCAAATTTAACAGAGATGGCAAAAAACAAGTGGTTTTCCTTTTTCACCCTAGGGTGGAGCAACAGAGCAAATTCAGTAAGATGGCGGAATTGACCAATAGCAAAGTACTTTTTATACCTTCGCCCAAAGTAGAGGTAGTTTCTTTACCCATCCATATGGGGAAGACGAAGGTCGAAACAGTGCCTGGGGTTTAAAGCAGAAAGGAGCGGAGGCGGGCAAAGACCATACTCAACGTTGTGGGGCTTGGTTTGATCCCATTATCTATGGAAAAATACTCCCAATGGAAAGCTGAGAGGCAGCATGAAAGCACAGCGCTGTCAGGAACAGTATGGAAGAGTAACTAATGGCAGTAATGTGGCGTCCTACACTCTAGAAACCCAGGGATCAAGGGACTCCAGATCCTGGCCTCCCGCGAAAAGCCCAGGGAATGCTTTCTCGCCACTCTCCTCTGCCGGCTAAACCCGTGCAAACCCCCCGCTCGGCCCTCCCTCCTGAGGATATCGTTCATTGCTTTACCCGTCGCGTCTTAGGCCTCTGGGGTGCTGGACCCCGCGAGTTCCCGGCCCTCAGTACCGCCAGCCCAGCCCGGGTCCGGGGCTGCTGGGCGGGCGCCGACTTCTCGGGGTTGACGTTCTCCTGGTCCTCCTGGAACGCCGACTGCTGCAATGTTAGCGCCGAACCCGCCTCGCGGGCCGCAGGCCCGTGCGCGGAGCTGCCCAACATCACTGCTCCCGGGGGCGCGGCGGGATCAGCCCGGCGCCAAGCAGCGTGCACTGAGTCCCGCACACCAGCCGAGGAACACTCCAGCCGTACCCGCCCGCCGCAGCCCGAGCCAGCCTGCCCGTCTGCTCGGAACCGTGCAGGACCGAGGAGACTGAGAAAGGCGGAGGCAAGAACTGCCGGGCGTGGAGGGACAAGGACGCCCCCGAAATGAAGCGAGCAGCCCGCCGGAGCTGCGGCTGTTCCCGCAGTTCAAGTATCCCGCGACTATTGAAATGCACCAATGAAAGGTGCCGGTCCCTGTGACGTCACTCGGGGCGACGGGGTCGCAGGCGAATGAAGGCGGCTGCGAAGGCACCCGAGCAAGGGCGGAGCGGGACGAAGAAACAGAGAACGGCGGCAGAAGGAAGGACGCCTGCGCCGGGCGGGGAGGCGGGGCCTAAGCTTATGGTGGCTTTAAATACCGCCGCTAAGCGGTTCCTGTCTTAGGGCAGGGGCGGCCGCTAGTACAAAGTGAGTTACATTTTAGCGATTATTAGTGGGCCGTACATAGAGTCTGACGGGTTAGTCCATGGGGTCACAGAGTCAAACATCACTTAAAGACCACACCATCACCACCCGGCCTTTAGCCACAGGACCTCCAGTTAGCATGACTGAAGTTTCTCAAGGTCTAAAATCGGATCTGGCCATACTGGCCTGGTGGTCTTCTTCAAATTACTCAATGTTCTGATTCTTAGTTTTCCTATCTGTTAACTGGGGTGATAATATCTACACGTTATAAGTTATCATTAGTATTAAATAACGTGCATAAATCATTTCATACGCTGCTTATGTAATTGATACTCAAGTGGATGACTATAGTGTCATCTTACCATTTTCGTGCTTCTTCACAGTCTTATCCTTTTTATTTTTCTTCATGAAGATGCAATTAAACTGCCACCTTGAATTACTGTTGATATACGTAACAAACTAATATACAAGAAATTCAACTAGTCAGCCGTTAACCTTCATCTTTTTCCCCCAAGGTATGGCAGCCAACAAAAAGCATGGAGTGAAATTCCAGTGACCTAGATATAATTGTGTTCCATTTAGAAATGAAGGTTGTTTAAATATAGTAAAAAAAAAATATGACCTTATTAAAATAAAACTGATAGAAATACATGCCTTTAACAAATTTTCACATTTAATATACAAGGCTTGCACATAACTAATAAATATAATGGTATATAATTGAGCATTGTTGTTTCCCAACAAATTAGTAAGTGTGCCCTTCTTGAAAACACAGAGAATAGTTTATTTTCTATTATAATCCTTATGCCACTTTAAAAAGCACAATCTTAAGTATAATATTCACCTGAATATGAATAAATATGAATTAAGATTGACAGTTATATTTCCCTCCATATATGATAAAAAAGGAAATTAGTATTTATTAGTGCAGGAAAATCTAAGAAGCCATCACTATTTCTGTACTATTCATATGTAGTACATTTGTATAGCCCTACTGGTTACAGCACATCAAGTTAAAATCCCCCCAATCTGTGCAAGGTCTGACTTCCCTGGCCACAATTTAAAGCAATGAGCCAACCCAAGTATTTAACAAACTGAGTACGGGTCACAAAACATTACCAAGCAACAGCAAAATCAGTTGTAAGTCAATCTCAATTCCTAGAAAAAAAAACATTATAGGTTATTTCATCTAGTTGACAACACACATAGTAACCAAAACATAATTGAGGCACCAGAACTTGGGTCCCACATTTATGAAATAACAGCATGTCCTCTTAAACACAATCTGAGAATCAATTGTCTTATATGATTTGACAAAATAATCAACATACTGTGAAGATCACTTGAGGTCACATATGTACATACAGTTTGAAAACTGTAAAGCAGTTTATACATATGTGTTGGCTTGTTAAAAATTTAAATGTGTCTATTTTCCAAACAATATTTTTTGATTTGAAAGTTAAAACAGCCTCTTGAAAAAAAATTCATTAAAATCTGTTATAATCATTTCATTAAAAAAAAAAATAAAAATTCTCTTTACTTTAAAAAAATTACATTTGTAAAAAAATAAAAGTGCTACAAAAAACAAGTCATACTTCATTTATTTTAGACAGTATTAAAAAGCACTTGAAATAGAAGTATGTACAGTTAGCTTGTAATTCTATTTTAACAATTTTCATTTAAACAGACAACTTCTTTGGAACTTTACCTTGTTTATATTTCATGCAGCATCAAAGAAAGCAATCAGTGCATTTTGGTCATAACTGTCCAGAATTTCCAGTAAAAGAGGCACTTTGGTTTTTACATTGGTGCCTTTAAACTTGAACTTATCTATGAAAAGATCGGTGATCATGCCTACAAAGAAAAAAGGATAATTTTCTGTCATTGATTAATTCAATTAACCACACATTATTTAATGAAGTGATTGCTTGAGAATTTCTTAGCACCTGTCATTTCTATTGTTTAACATACACACCTGAAAGGATTGGTACATTAAAAAATATTTATTTGGGGGGGAGATTTTATGGCAAATTTCAAAATATAAATCATTTGGCTAATAACTCTCTTAACAACTGGTTACAAGCTATTAGTTCAGACAATCAACTGCTGGCCAGTTTTGAATTCCTATCGTATATATAAAGTTACAAGTGGTTTTCTTTTCTTTCCCCATCAGTTTGACCATTTTGACATAGTGTAGACAGATTTTGTTCCTTACAGCTTTATTTGAAGTAACATTCTTAGGATTTGACTTGAAGGCAAATATTTCTAGATTCAAAGATCCTGATATATGTACAGTAGAAATAATTCAAGCTGTCAAATCCTTTATCTAAAGCCTCTAAGTCATGTTTCATAGTTTTTCATATTTTAGTAAGATAATAAAAGGAATATACCATATGTATGGCATAATACTCATGGAAAGTAAGTGGCAGCATCTGACAACAAAACAACATTTCTACAACAAAATGTATGAATATTCACACTAAGTGGAATTTAAAAAAAACCTCATAGCAGTTTATGTGAGGTTCTGTTATTAATTCAGATCAAGTTCGATTTATTGCCTAATGATTTATCAAAAAAAAAGCGCTTTTGATTTCAAACCTTTCTGGACTGCAAAACTGGTGATAAGAGATGGCAATTCTGTACCACCCATCTTTTAGGTTATTATGAAGATAAAAGATCACGTGCTTGCCACATGGTAAACATTAAGATATCAGATATTATTGTTATAGCTTGTGATCAAGTCTTTGGGCATAAAATAAACTATTAGGAAGATCTTAAGGATCAGTATGGACAGATGATACCAATTGACTCCATATAAGACTTGGCACAGTGCAAAAAGCATGCATCTTGGGGCAAGGAGGTCCTAATGAAGGCTTTGCCACTAGCTACTTATGGGCAAATTCTTAAGTTCAGATTTCAGTTTTAAAAAATATGAAAAACAGAGACAGCACCATCTATCGTGTAGCACTGTTGTAAGGATTAAATATCCCACCTGATTATAAAGATGCATAAATAAATAGGTATACTATACATACAGGTCTTCTGTAAAGATTGAAAAAAAAATTTCCTTAAGCTGTTCTTTCTTTCTCTCTCTCTGCCTCCTCACATCTCCCTCTTGCTCTTGCTTTCACAATATATTGTGAAACACTCAACTTCTTGCCACCAAAGCAAAATGAATTTAGACTATAAATTGACACAACACATATATAACCCTTCTTCAATTTTGCATAAAAACATTAAATGCTGTATTTTGATACTTCAAAATAGCAATGAAAACTGAAAATTATTTGTATGTAATACAGCCTAAATTATAATGTTTCATAAGGTATCATACCAGGTTTCTTCATATATATAAATTAATTGCATTACATTTACTTCATTTGTTAATGTTTACTTGTATATTATCAAGTAAAAATATTAAACATTAAAACCAACTCGACAAAATACACTGCGCAATACACTGGCTGTTACTGTTTCAGTCATGACTGCTGTAATCTTTGCCTATCTCCTTCTGCCTGCCTTCCCTCGTGTGATCCTTTGCAAACAGCCAATAGAAAAGAATATGACAAGGTATGGTAGAATAGTCCACTAACCATAGAGTCTTTCAAGATGCGCAGGTTGCTTTTTGTATTCTTCCTGTAGGTGATCTGCCTCTTCTAGAATACAGCGATATTCTGGTATCAGAAAGTTTGTGTTTCCCTCATGAACCTGCAATTCCTTATTTAAAATAAAAAATAAAAGCACCTTAATTTCAAAATTCAATCCAGTATAAAGTGGACTTAAAGTATAAAAATTTAAGTTTTTTACCACTTTAGAAATCTGATCACAATAAAATAATAATCATGAATCCGTGGTAGACATACTTACTTTTAAAGCATCAATTAACTGCACTTTCTTAGCCAAAAGCAACTGGTACTCCAGCTTTGGGTGGATTAACTTTAATGTGTGTTTGACTGATACTTCATTTATCTCTAGAAGAAGTTGAGGCAGGCACAATTAGATAAGTCACTTTGATCAGGAACATTCTTATTGTAACAACAACCCCCCCAAAACAGAAAGAATGATTCTTTTTATGCTTTTCTTTTACCATAAGATATGTTGAGGTTAATTTTCCTTTTTGTAGCTTCTTTAGAGAGCACATCTTTTAGGATGGATATAGTAGAAATGTTGTCAGATTTAAAAACTCCTTCGCCTTTTCTATAAAATTAATATTTTTAATTATTAATTAAAATTATTAATTAAATTATTTAATTATTTAATATTAACAGTTTTAGAAGGAAGTACATCAAATAAATATGTCCCATAAACACATATTTTGTGACTAGAACCTTGTGTTTAGACTTCATTTAATTTTAAATTTCTTTATATACACATCCCACTATTAATATAAAGCATATTTAAACATGTAACCTACTACTGTTGTAGTAATTCAAGTTCTAAACATACTTGTAAAACTGAGTAAAAGATGTTAGACATATGCCTCCTAAAGATATGACAATTTAAGTCCTTCATTTAAAACTTTTTTATTCATTTTCACTAATAAAATTTCTAATAGCTAATACCTTATATATATAAAATACATTTAGAACTGCTTACTTTCATATCAGTTCTTATGTAACACATAGATTAACAGCATGACTCCATGCTTCATCCTTAAATATCAAACCTAAGAGTAACATCTATAATCACAGGACCCTTCTTTTTCTTTAGGGAATGCCTTTGTCCTCTCTCTCTCTTTCTCTCTCTCCCCTCCTTCTCAATCCTTATAGTTTCATTGGCCTCAACCCTATATCTGGGACTTCAGGAAGAAGCTTTTACCAGTGTGCTTCATGACCACAGTGGTTCATGTTTTAACGATGATAATCAATCGTGGGGCTTTTATTGGAACTAGTGGCAAAGTGAGGCTATGGTACCTGAAAAGACATAAAGCTGGATGGAGTTGTTGGTGGCCCCCATGGCACCACACAGGAAAACCAAGAGCAGACAGAATCAGAGATAAGCAATGAAAAGCGATGAAGTCTTAGGATGGAGAGGCTTAAAGGGATCAGTTAAGCTTCTGATCCATTTGTGTCTGAAGCAGACTACTTAGTTATACAAGCTGATAAATTCCTTTTATTTAGTTAAGCCTGCTTACATTTGGTTCCTTTTTATGATGACCAAAATTTTCCTAATTAATATATACTATCTTTACATATTTAATGTGGCCTTTTTATTTGGTTTCATATTGCCTAGCTGTAGACAAACGCTAATTCTTTTTTTCTAGAAAGATTAATAATACACACTTATTTTGATCCGAATTATATTTTAGAAATCATTAGATTTTTCTCACTAGTCTTCAACTTTAATGAAATTTCACATTAAATACATATAGGGTACCTGGCACTGTAGAATGACTTACACAGTTTATCTTCCTTTAAGCATTACAATTCAGTGAAGTAAGTGCTATTATTTCCATTCCTCAGAAAAGAAACTGAAACTCAGAAAGTAACATAGCTAAAGTCGAATAGCTGGTGAGTCACAGACTCAGATTCAAACCTAAGTATGTCTGTCTCCAAAGTATATACTTCTTCTTTTTTTTAATCCAAACTTTAAACTTTTCATTTTGTATGGAGGTATAGCTGATTAAAAATGTAGTGGTAGTCTCAAGAGAAGAGTGAAGGACTCAACCATACATATACAAGTACCCATTCTCCCGTAAGCCCCCTCCCCTTCCCATCAAGGCTGGCACATAACATTGAGCAGAATTCCATATGCTATACAATAGGTCTTTTTTGGTTACCCATTTTAAATACAGCAGTGTGTACATGACCTTCCCCAAGGTCCCTAACCATTCCCCCTGGCAATCATAAGTTAGTTTTCTAAGTCTGTGAGTCTCTGTTTTGTAAGTAAGTTCATTTGTATCATTTCTTTTTAGATTCCACATATAAGGGATGTCATGCCGTATTTCTCCTTCTCTGACTGACTTACTATGACACTCTCTGGGTCCATCCATATAGCTGCAAATGGAATTATTTAATTCTTTTTAATGGCTGAGTAATGGTTAGATAGCATCACCAACTCAATGGACTTGAATCTGAGCAAACTTTGGGAGACGGTGATAGGGAAGCTTGGTGTGCTGCAGCCCAGGAGAGAGTACAGAGTTGGATACAACTTCGCGACTGAACAACAACAACAATATTCTATTGTATATATGTAACAAATTTTTATCCATTCCTCTGTTGATGGATGTTTAGGTTGTTTCCATGTCTTGGCTAGCAGTAATCATTGTGGTGCATGTAACCTTTTGGATTATGTTTTTCTCCAGATATATGCCTAGGAGTCAGATTGCAGGGTCTTCTTCAATATATATTTCTTAATCAGGTACCCAAAAAACATTTGTTGAGTATACCACTATGTCCAAGGGGCTTCCCAGCTGGCTCAGTGGTAAAGAATAAGCCTGCAATGCAGGAGACCTGGGTTAGATCCTTGGATTGGGAAGATACCCTGGAGGACACGGCTACCCACTCCAGTATTCTTGCCTGGAGAATGCCCATGGACAGAGGAGGCTGGCCAAGTGCAGTCCCTGGGGTTGCAAAGGAGTTGAACACAACTTAGCGACTAAACAACACTATGTTCAAAGCCATGTGTTAGACACGTGAGGATACAAACAAAAATAATAAAGAAATAAACTCTGCCCAGAAGCTTACAATCTGGTTTACAGACTAGCTTGCATAAAAATTATTACATACTTCAAACAAGTAACAATAAAAATCTAAGACAGGTAAGAATAAAATGCTATGGGAACAGAGAAGAGCATCCAGGAAAACTTCAAAAATGTAGCTACTGAGTTGGACCTTCAAAAATAAGCAGAGTTTTGACTGTTAAGAAAAGAATATTTAAGGATACAGAATGATAAAAAGCAAAGATGTGCTACTGTAAAAATATATAACATGCCAGGGGCCTGTCAAATTGTCTACTATGATTAAAGTGTGAGGTTCGCTGTCATACTCCAAAACAGAAGTCATGATTCCAGGCTTAGACACAGATAAGATTCCCTAGAGGGTACAGTGAAATGGCCCCTCAGAACTGATGCTAAAACCAATTATATAAGCAAGATTTGGGGAGATAAATATATATAAAAAATAAAACCAATTAGATTTCTTGAGAGTTCTTGGTCCTAAAGGCTATATTCAAAGGTAAAATTATGTGTTCACTGCTGTTTGCTGAACTTAGCGTGGTAAAGTCTCAGCTAGAAAGCAGAAGTAGAATACCTCAGTAAACTGCTCAGGGAAACAATCAAGAGACAGAAACAGAGGGAAGATGAGAAGCCCTCTCCCCTCCAAACAACAAAATTAAAATAAAAACAAAAGATCGAACAGAAAATACCAACCTATAGCTGTGAGAGAATGAGAAAAAGTATAAGGGTACAAGGTCAAAGCAGATTACAGAGAAATCAGCCTTACCCAACACATTCTGAAAAAGAACAGAGAAGAAGAAAATTTTGGCCTCCACTATATTCAGAAACAGAAAGCAGGGAGGCCTATGCAAGGGAGTGACAGTGAAGAGGGCAAGAGGGCAACTGTGAGCTTGAGGAAGAGTGTAAGAGAATGATGACCTTCACTTCATAATGTGGTAGCTTCAAAAGCCTGCATGTTCTAAGGTTTCAAATTCGGAGCCATTTCTTATTTTTGCATAAAGAAACTCAATGGTCATTCTTCTTGTAATTCAAAATGGAATTAAGATAAATGTTCAAGTCAATTTGAGAAGGACTTGCATGTTTACAATGTCTTCACATTAATCAAATCTTTTATGTCAATAAAATGTTAACGTTTTCTTCATGAAGTTCTACATATTTCTAAAGAAAGAGCATTCCCACATATTTTTATGAATATTTTGTTATTGTTGCTCTGAAACATTTTTAAAAAATAATTTATTTTCTAACTGGTTATGGTTGAGAATGGGAAACATATTGATCTTTCATAATTATTGCTAGTCAATCATTAGTCCCACTTGCTTTTCAGTAGATTCTCTTGAACAGTATAGTTTTCAAATTATATTATTTGCAAATTACTGTCTTAAAACATATGAAAATTTAGAAGTTTCATTTACGTAAAAACACATGTGAAACACAAATAAGTTTTATTTACCTGTAGGTACTTTCAAGCTGTGTATCCAGGAAAGTGTTCTGAAAATAAAATGTCACACATTCTCCTGCTGGAGGTTTTTCAGGAACTTCAGGCATGCAAAAAACCACCCAGGAGTGAAGTTCAGAAAAACTGAACTGACCTGTCAAAGTCAATGTATTCATGGGTCTGCAATTTAATAAAAGTACATATATTTGTGTGAGAATACATAGAGGTATTATATGTACGTAATACATTAAAAAACAGAATTTTGCAATAGTAGTTACAAACATAAAAGCAGCCACTTAATTTTTCTCAGGTTAATCTTACCCATCAGATAAACATTTTGCTATACCTGTACTTTAACAGTTAAATGACATAAATAGCTTGTTTTCATTATAATATGCCTTTACAAATAAAAATTCAGTTTACTTAGGTCAATTCCATTTTTCATAAGTTCATCTAGTATTTTTACTATACAAACTACAAAACATACACAAGGTAAGGAAAAAAAATCAGCATAATGTGAAAGTAAAGAACTGGGCTTTTTTAAGACAGATAGATGTGGGTTTGAAACACTAGCTGCGTGCCACTAGGAAAGTTAAGGAATGATACCTTCTATTTTGCAAGGATATGGAATTAAATTTCTATCCTGCAAATCACACATACACATAAAAGGTTGTAAAGTAAATTAAATAAATGTAAAATGAATCAAAAGGATAGTTAAGAAAATACAAGTTTATCAAATTAAAGGTACAGAAAGAATTTTAAGAGAATACAGAATAGAAGAAACTTTGGAGATCTCCACACGAACCTTATTTAAAAAAAAAACAAACCCAGAGAGTTAAATTATTTCCATAGTGTCATGTAGGAACATACATAAGACTATAATCCAAGGAGAGCCCAGCTCAAATCAGCCTCTAAAAGAAGACAAAGACTCACCTCTATTAGAAATATTAACACAGGTATCCCCCGCTTTTTGAAAGCTCATTTTATGCCATTTTGATTTTATGTAAGGCCTATATAAGTACCTATTTTCAGTAACCAAAAAAAATCCAAAGAGGATTTTTGCTTTTACAAAAAAAGGTACAAAGCAAAAATAGCCTCAGCATCTGTTCTGCAGCAAACTGTTAGAGAAGTAGCCCGCACCCCAGCAGCACCGAGAAAGGCCCACCAAGCTCCTCCTCCAGGAGCTACACTCAGCTTCTGAGCACCAGGCGGCAAAGCTCTGAACTCTGTGACCGTCGGTGCTTTATCACAATTGATTCTAAGCATCCATTAGCAAGATGTGTCCTAAGGTAACTGTTTCTCTGCTTTATGCTATTTTGGCATATGAAAGGTTTCATTAAAATGCCCTACTTTCAGATAGCAGGGGAAATCTGTACATAGCATTTTTTTTTTAAGTACAAATTTGCTACCAGAATAAAATAACAAGAAAGTTTATATGCATCATGTAATATCCTGAAAATAAACTCTCCCTTTGTCCTACCTGTCATGATCAATAACGTGAGTTCTTTGATGGAGTGAAAGGGGTTTGATATGGTACTGGCGGACCTGACATGTTTTGGGTTGAATTCTTGGAGTCACATATGCTTGAAGTGTGCCATACTGGCCTTCAATTGAGCGAATCTGATTCAACACAAAAGCGGAAAGAAAATAAGAATAATCTAGCAACATAATGCTATCTTTAAAATGCTCAACACAAGTAATCAAAGGCTTTAATTTCTTCTGTAACACACTGATGGAAATAATGACATTCTATTCAACAGGAACTTTTTACCACTATAGTCAAAGAAAATTTTAAAAGATTTTAGCAATCAAAAGCAAAATTAATCCATCTGTAAGTCATCCCTCTGACCTGGACCTCCACAGGAGATACTCAAACACTCAAAGGAGGTATGCTTGCTCCTTGGAAGAAAAGCTATGACCAACCTAGACAGGATATTAAAAAGCAGAGACATTACTTTGTGAACAAAGGTTCATATAGTCAAGGCTGTTGTTTTTCCAATAGTCATGTATGGATGTGAGAGTTGGACTACAAAGAAAGCTGAGCGCTGAAGAATTAATGCTTCCGAACTGTGGTGCTGGAAAAGACACTTGGGAGTCCCTTGGACTGCAAGGAGATCCAACCAGTCCATCCTAAAGAAAATCAGTCCTGAACATTCAGTGGAAGGACTGATGCTGAAGCTGAAACTCCAATACTTTGGCTACCTGATTCGAAGAACTGACTCATTGAGAAAGACCCTGATGCTGGGAAAGATTGAAGGCAGGAGGAGAAGGGGACAACAAGATGAGATGGTTGGATAGTGCCACCCACTCAATGGACATGAGTTTGAGTAAGCTCTGGGAGTTGGTGATGGACAGGGAAGCCTGGTGTGCTGCAGTCCATGGCGACACAAAAAGTTGGACCCGACTGAGTGACTGAACTGAGCTGAAGTCATCCCTACCACAGAATTTATAGATTTGTCATTCTGAAAGATAAACATTCTCATACACCACCTTATCACATCTAAAAACATAGGTGTATGATACACTGTATAAGATTCACATTAAAAAATGGTAAAAATTTAGACATTTTTGTTGAAAGGACAAGTGAGTCAATAACTTAACACTTAGTTCTCTCAGAAATGGGGGCATTACAGCATATGGCTATTATAAAAATCTATTGCAAGGGACCTTTCCTGGTGGTCCAGTGGTTAAGAGTCTGCCTTCCAATGAAGGAGAAACGGGTTTGATCCCTAGTCAGGGAACTAAGATACCACATGCCACAGAGGGACTAAGCTTGTGAGCTGCAGCTACTGAGTGCAAGCTCTCTAGAGCCCGTGTGCCACAACAAGAGAAACCTTCGCTCTGCAGCTAGAGAAACCTTCATGCTGCAATGAGGAGCCTGTGTAGCCAAAAATTTTTTTCAAAATTCTATTGCCAGGAAAAAAAAAATGTTTCCAATAACTTAATTCTTAACTTTCTATGAAAACAGAAAAGCATACTCATAATCTAATTATGACATATTTGGATTAGGAAATTCTTTGTACCTTTTTAGTTGGATATCCTGAGAATTTAAAGCACTTATAGAAAACTCTAATTCATATAACTGTGAAGACCTAATTTTAGAGGAATTAGAAAGCAGTCCAGCTTCTCTCTCCTGCAGCCCCTTTCAACTCCTCCCTGCTCTAGTTCATGAAACGGACTGTAGAACATCTTGTATTACAAAGGGAGCTTCTTAACTGACATATCAACTCATACTTTCCCTGGCATGTGAGGTGGGGGAAGCAAATCAATGTTTTACCTAAATGGGAAACATAAATAAAAATTTAAAGCAAGATTTTTTTGCAAATGTTACACTAAAAATATTTCTCTTAATGCAAAGAGAGAAAACATAAGAAAAGGATAAAGTATAAAAATACAGGAGGAAAATAAAAAATTCATCTGATAAAGCTGTATCTTTAGGGCTTCTTTTTAAGGGGTAAGCTTAAACTGGCACATAAATTTTTCCACAGTAAATTCATAATTAGTATCAGTTCAGTTCAGGTCAGTCGCTCAGTTGTGTTCGACTCTTTGTGACCCCATGAACCGCAGCACGCCAGGCCTCCCTGTCCATCACCATCTCCCGGAGTTTACCCAAACTCATGTTCATTGAGTCAATGGTGCCATCCAACCATCTCATCCTCTGTTGTCCCCTTCTCCTCCTGCCCTCAATCTTTCCCAGCATCAGAGTCTTTTCAAATGAGTCAGCTCTTCACATTGGGTGGCCAAAGTATTGGAGTTTCACCTTCAGCATTAGTCGTTCCAATGAATATTCAGGACTGATTTCCTTTAGGATGGACTGGTTGGATCTCCTTGCAGTCCAAGGGACTCTCAAGAGTCTTCTCCAACACCACAACTCAAAAGCATCAATTCTTCGGTGCTTAGCTTTCTTTATAGTCTGACTCTCACATCCATACATGACTACTGGAAAAATCATAGCCTTGACTAGACGGACCCTTGTTGACAAAGTAATGTCTCTGCTTTTTAATATGCTGTCTATGTTGGTCATAACTTCCCTTCCAAAGAGTAAGTGTCTTAATTTTATGGATGCAGTCACCATCTGCGGTGATTTTGGAGCCCAGAAAAATAAAGTCAGCCACTGTTTCCATTGTTTCCCCATCTATTTGCCATGAACTGATGGGACTGGATGCCATGATCTGTTTTCTGAATGTTGTAATTAGTATAACACAGGGAATATAGCCAATATTTTATAATAACTATAAACAGAGTATAATTTTTAAAAAAGAATACAATTGTTCATAAATTTTTAAAAAGTCATGTTTTCTCATTATATACTTCATATTCATTATTTTAAAAATCCAAACAATGAAGAAAAATTAGGATTAACATATGAGTCATCTGAAATCCTACCACCTAGAGATGATCATTATTGCTATTTTGATAGTCAACCTTTCATACATCTCTCTATGCAGATGTACAAAAATAAATGCATAATTTCACATGAATAAATTCTATTTATATCATAGACAGCTTTGTTTTTATTTCTAATATCTTCCCTTATCTCTGCCTCTCCTAATACTATCATCTCCCTCCCGCTCACATCCCACCCAAACCTTTCCCCTATTGTATGACCTATCATATCAGACAGCTCTGATTCTTTCTATATATTTCTTCATATTATAGATAATATGTATATACATATATAGAACTTTTATCTGCATTTTGCGTTTTTCATGGAAATTGCTCTATGTTAAAAGCAACAGATCAGCTCATTCTTTCTTGCAGCTGTGCAATATTCTATGGAATGGTTAAACAGCTACTTAATCAAACATTAAATACTGAGTGTTCACTTTGATTCCACCTTTCTGCTTCTACAAACAATGCTGCAGTTAATTATACATATATCTGTGGGTACACTACTATGACTTTATTGCTATGAAATAGATTCCAACAAGTGGGACTATAGCCTATTTTACGAAAGTGGCTTTAACAATTATTTCTTTCAGTTATGACTGACAGTGTCCTTTTCCTCATCCTGTCACTAATGATGCTGCTTTCTCTAAATTTTTGCCAATTTGTTAGACAAGCAGAAACTGGAAGTTCCTTAACCAGATGTGAAAGAGTTATTGTGTAATAGCATGTCTGTTGAAAAAAATCTTACTTTGAGTCTCAGAACATCAGCAACACCAGGAAAAATTTATATAGTCCTTAACTTTTGTATCATAAATGTACCAAAAGTTTTTTTTTTAATCTCACACTAGAAACTAAAACATATTTGTGTGCTAAAAACAGTATTTAATTATAAAAATGATTATCCTAGTACATTGCAAAAGGAAGCCTCAAAGATTTTCCCTGGAATAGATAGATAGTAATGCCATCACTGAATGCAATCAGAAAAATCCAGAT
Organism: Budorcas taxicolor; assembly: GCF_023091745.1. Lineage (NCBI taxonomy): Eukaryota > Metazoa > Chordata > Mammalia > Artiodactyla > Bovidae > Budorcas > Budorcas taxicolor. The sequence continues at coordinate 3,875,475 of NC_068915.1, read as the reverse complement.
AATAGGAAAATACAGGGCAAATGCTCAGAGACTTCAGTAACCAAATTACCTTATTTGGACTATGACTGAATCAAACATTAAATTAAAAGCAAAAACCACTACACTAAACATTTGATGATACTAAAGAATTATTAATTTTTTGGTTTGATAACAGTATTGTGATTAGGTTTAAAAAGAGTTCTTATCTTTTAAACATATATACTGAAATACAAAAAAAATTACATCCTGTATCTGTTTCAAAATAATTTGGAACAGAGTGACAGCATAAATAAGATTGTTATGAATTGATCATTGCTTAAGCAGGAATCATTACTCTTATGTATGTTTGAAACTTTCCATAATAGAAAATTAGAAAAAATATTTCCAGCTAGAGGAAATTTAGGATTGGTAAAAATTTTAGTGAATGTAACTAGTTGCGTGTTAATAGAAGAGATGGTGGTTTGGGCTGAATTAAAATCAAATAGGTGAAGAATCCAGTTGCAAGGCAGGAGACCTGGGTTCAATCCCTGGTTTGGAAAGACGCCCCTGGAGAAGGGAATGGCAACCCACTCCAAGATTCTTGCCTGGAGAATTTCATGGTCAGAGGAGCCTGGAGGACTATATATAGTTCATAGGGTTGCAAGGAGTTGGATATATCTGAGCAACTAAGCACAGCACAGCACAGCACAGAAACCTCAGATTCTCAAAAACAGGTCATTCAAAAGACATCATTCAAAATGCTTGTTTCAGGGAGAAATTTAATGCGAAGAAATGATATTGCATGTTGCAAGACTTACCAAGGAAAAAGAAAGTTTGAACTTTCAAGTAAAGGTAATTTCAAACATTTTTACCTTGAGCTCTAGTCTTGTGGTATTTGCCTGGCACCGGTAAGTGGCGAGGAGAAAATTGTCATTTGACTAGGAATAATTCAGAAGTTGAAGAGAAGAATCAATCCATGTCTTTGAGAATAACAACAGCATTAATAATAGTAACAGCGGTTATCATTTTACTGAGCACCTATCATTTGGGTGGCACTGTGCTATGAGCTTTATGCTTATTCCTATAAACAACTCTATGTGGGAAGTTTTAACAGATGAAGAAAATGGGGCATGAAGGGTTAGGTAATTTTCCTAAAAGCCAGTAAGTAATAACACTGGAATTCAAATTCATATCTATAGCTCAATGCTCTTTCCATCTTGAATTTCTCCCATAATATTTAAAAATATTAATTGTCCTTCCAAAAATTTAACTGATAGTGCAAATTCCTGTTTATATTATAAAGGCAAAAAACATAAATGTTCAGTGTTGAACATATTTGATTTTCACACATACTTACAGACAACTTAGAAAGATCTCATCTATGTATTTCCAGCAAATAGCACAGTGTCAAGTAGACCATAGGCATTCAATACATGTTTGTTGAATAAAATTGGAGAGGTTACTTCATATAATGTAACTTCTTAAAATAGAATAATAAACTACTAAAAACAAAAAAAAGTATTTCTGGGTGCATGAATTGCAAAATCAGACAAAACAACATGAACTATTTGATATGCAATTTTCATGTACTGATATTTTCCTATTTTTAATAAATACCTGAAGAAATAAAAGGAACGCTAATATTAAAAGAAAATTCAAACGTTTTAAACTCAGCAAGCACAGAGGATAAGCCAACTTAAAAATAAACATACTTTTGTGTAATTAAAAACAAATGTTATGTATCTCAGTGTTTACAGATAAAATGACTAATTAAAAGAGATAAAATGTCTGGAGTTAGGTTTGGCATGGGGAGAAGAGGGTAAAGAGCAGAAAACAAGACTGGTCATATGTTAAAGTTAGTGATGAGTTCATGGAGGTGGTGCTATTCTTTTCCTTTCGTATATGTTTGAAATCTCTATAAGATTTGTTTTTTAAGTTATCATTCTAGAAAACAGGTTTTAAATTAGGATAAAATACTCAAATCCTGCATTGATATAAACAGGCTAATTTTTCACTGTAACTTAGGAATTAAAGATCTGAAGTTCATACTAACTTGATTTTTTTTTAATGATCATAAAAACATAGGTCTTAATCTTTTGTATCTTATTCTCAAACAGGGATGGCAAAGCATATATGATAACAATACAATTGCTTTTTGATAAATCTCTTATCAAAAAAAAGTTTTACTCTGAAATTATTTTGAAAATTATTCCCTAATATAACTATCAACTTTGTTCTTTATCTATTCTTTCTGTCCTTCTCTTTTTAATGCCAGTTCTAGTCACACTTTCTTCTCTGGCTTGCCTTCCCCAGACTTTCTCTGTACCCTAACTTTTCCTCAGGAGCTGAACCTAGTGCCGAGACTGCTAGTCAGCTAGTACCAACATAGAGAGAAGTGAACGGCAAACGCATCTGAAAGCTCGGCTATGGGCTCATCCCGGGGAACTCTGCACAGAGTAGGTGTTCAGTAAATGTCTACTGAATGAAGGGTAAGCAAGAGTCAGTAAGAGATAGTGTGGAAAGGCAGGCAGATGGAACAGATTGTGTTTAACTGTAGGAGTGTGTGAAACTATATAGCATTTGAAGAAATTGTAAGAACTTCAGTTTGGCAGAAATCATGTGCCTGGGAGGGAAGGTAGCAGCTGGTGAGAGATTAAGTTGGAGTTGTAATCAGAGCTGAATTATGGAAAGCTTTTATGGTACAGTGAGAGGTCTAGACTTACATGCAGCTCAGGAAAGGCTTTAAAAGGTTGTGAGAAGAGGAATGACACAGTGATGTTTGTATTTTAGGAAGGCCTCTTGGACGGAAGTGCATAGCATCTCCTGTGACTGAGAGGCAATACTGAAGGCAGAGAAACTGGTGGATACAAGCAAGCTGGTGGTTCAAGCAAGCATGGTGAGAGCTGGAAGGTTAACAGAAGTAGAATGAAGCAAAGTAGACAGCTAAGAGCAAGGGAGTGAGAACTGGCAGAAATCAGTGACTACAGTAGTCTCCCCCTTATCTGTGGTTTTGCTTTTTGGGGTTTCAGTTACCCATGGTCAACTGTGGTCTGAAGATATTAAATAGAAAATGCCAGAAAGAAGCAACTCATACGTTTTGCTTACAGAATCACATACCATTCTGAGTAGTGTGATGAGAACTTGTAACATCCCACTCCATCTCATCCAGGACATGAATCAGTCCTTTATCCTGCATATTCATGTCATACATGCTACCTGCCCCTTACACTTAGTAACCATCTCTGTTATCAGATGACATGTTGTGTTCAGGTAACCCATGTTTTACTTAATAATAGCTCCAAAGTGCAAAAGTAATGATACTGAAAAAAACACAGTATTATTCAAGGGTTCTTTACTATTTATAATTTCAAGCATCCACTGGGGCTTTTAGAATGCACAGTATCTCCAGCAGATAAGAGGGAGGGATCCACTATAATTGGATTAAACAGATCAGAAAAAAGGAAAGAATTTAAAAGACAACACTCCAGTTTCTGGATTATATGAATACAGAGAAAGAGAATATAAACAGCTTTTGAGGGAAAGGTTATGGAAGGAAATATTGAAGGAACAATGACCCTAATAGCATTTACAGGTTTCATACAAAATGGCATAATGAAAATGAAAGCATCTAAAGAATTCTTTATATTTTTTACTCACCTCAGAATCACAGCTGCTAAAGCTGACAACAGCAGAATTTTTATCCACATCAAGTAAATCTATTGGAACATCACTCTACAATCAATATTAAAAGGAAAAGAAAGGTTCAGGTAGAAAACTAGAAATTTTTCAACCCATATTTTCTTTTAGGGTTTTCTTTGGTTCTAGTTTATGTTAATCTCTAAATATGAGAGTATGAACTCTCTAAACTTATATTTGATAATATGTACTTCTAGAAAATAAATATAATATGAATAAATGTCATATTATAACTTATTTTTCTAATTTGGATTAATCAGAGATTACAGATTTTAATCTCTCACTGCTCTTTTTAAAGTATAGTCTTCTTAGGCCTTTCTGTCAGTGCTAAAAATGCTACCATGGGCTACATATGGTCATGTTTATTATGCATGCTTGCATGATAAGTCGCTTCAGTCATATCGACTCTTTGTGACCCCATGGACTGTATCCTGCCAGGTTCCTCTATCCCTGGGATTCTCCAAGCAAGAATACTGGAATGGGTTGCCATGCCCTTCTCCAGAGGATCTTCCCGACTCAGGGATTGAACCCGAGTCTCTTATATCTCTTGTATTGGCAGGCGGGTTCTTTACCACAAGTGCCACCTGGGAAGCCCATGCTTATTTATAGCAGTTCATTTTTATAATTTTTTATTTCACCTGTAACACAGAAAGAGGGTGATTTTTAATCTACTCTGGAGAGTTAACTTCTAGGACAATGAGTTTGCACTGTGCTCTATATAAGTGATGCACCTAGAGTTGTTCAGTGTAGCAGTCCCAGAGCTAACATTACTCAAGAGAAATTTCTACCTTCAAGTTTTAATTAATAATCCTCCCCCTCCCCCATATCTTTTCAAACTTTGTCTTCTTCCTCCTCTTTACTCTTATTTTCCATTTATCCTACTATCATCCTTTTCCACTCTCTTCTAGTGTAAGAAAAAAAATAATTAAATAAATTGAAAAATGGTGCTATACATTATTATCTCTAGGTTTCACCCTTCGAAATCATCTGCTTTGCCTATTGACCTAGCTGGAAACTGATGGTTAATGAGCAGTCTGTACTGTAAACTCTTACTTCAGTATTTGGAACTTAAAGATCCTATTCAGGATATTAAATATTGAAGTTTTACAAATCACATCTCTGTTAAAATTTTCCTAAAGGCTCCAAAGAACAAAATCCTAAATGTCCTTCCTTAATCTTTCTGAAACTTAAGTTCACCAGCCTTTTGTTTAATATGTATAGGGTGAAAGTAAAGATATATTTAAATAATCTATAAGTAAACTGATTATCTAATGGAAGATTAAGATAAATGTTTAAAATCGCTGTCTAAAACTAAAAGTGTCCAAAATAATTAGTGGACACTAAAATATATCCAGTCATAAAACAAAGAAATTATGCATACTTACCTGTATTAAGACATTATCTATCACTGTCTGCACCTCTAAGATAAGGCTGTAGCTGGCATCATCTTTATTTAATGTAAACTTGTCATTTACACTAAATGAAGGTACTGCTGATTTTGCTTTGCTTGACTGAGAAGACTGCTGATATTTCTCTCTCTCCTGTAGCACTTTATACTGCAGCTGTTCCAATTCACTCCTAGATGAAAATATAGAACTTCATCACCTATAACCATTTGAGGTCCTCAGAATGTTTACAAAAATTTGACAGACATTTACTCCTGCAAAACGGATTTTTTTAATTGGTTGCACTTGAACTATAACACAAATAGAAACAAAATTTTTGCTTCTATCACTGACCAACTGGTTCCATATTATCTATCTATAATCTAAAAACTAAAATATCTTCTCAGCCCCATACCAGCAATATTAATAAAGAGTTGTAAGAATCAAGGCAAGCTGCAAATACACATGAGTCTGGCTTCAGTTACATGTAGTACTAATCAGAAGACAAACTGATTGTTCTGGGGTAGAATAACTTATATTTAATGAGAAGAAACAAAATGTGTGAAATCAATAAACATGTACCTTTCAGAGAAACATTAGAGCAGACAGACAACAAAGACTGCAGAGTATCAACGATAATCATGAGCCAGCTGAAGTTCCAAGTGCTAGAGACTGAACTGTGCAGGCACTGCTTTCAGTTGCTCTAGTTAAAAGGAAAGGCCAAATGCAAACGAAGCAAACAGTAACTGGGAGAGAACAATATGAGGTTTAGCTACCTCGAGTTTAGGGGGAAAGTCTGAGAAGGATCTTGGAAGAGATTTGTGCAATTAACCAAGGAAAAGATTCATTCACTCAAGAAATATTTACTGAGTGACTCTATGAACAAAACAGACATAACCTTCTCATAAGCATACATTCCAGTGAAATCAGGAAGGAGTTGACTTAGTTATAAATATAAGGTATAGTACTGAGGTCATAAGATTGCAATTCATTAACTCTACTTGGTATCCTTACTGCAGAATATTAGAACTTTCTCTCCTAGTGACTCTGGTGAACTGGTTTGTGGTGAACTGGTGGTGAGGCTTTAGTGAACTAGTACTTGTGGCAATTTGTTGCCTCAAAAACTTCTGTAGCAACTACCACCAAAAAAAGATTAACTTTCACTCCCCCAAGAAGTTGGCAAGGGCTGAAGTAAGGAGAATAATCATTAAAAGTTGCACGCACCTATGGACACCTTATCTTTGACAAAGAAGGCAAGAATATACAATGGAGAAAAGACAATCTCTTCAACAAGTGGTGCTGGGAAAACTGGTCAACTACTTGTAAAAGAATGAAACTAGATTACTTTCTAACACCATACACAAATATAACCTCAAAATGGATTAAAGATCTAAACGTAAGACCAAAAACTATAAAACTCCTAGAGGAGAACATAGGCAAAACACTCTCCAACATAAATCACAGCAGGATCCTCTATGACCCACCTCCCAGAATATTGGAAATCAAAGCAAAAATAAACAAGTGGGACCTAATTAAAATTAAAAGCTTCTGCACAACAAAGGAAACTATAAGCAAGGTAAAAAGACAGTCTTTAGAATGCGAGAAAATAATAGCAAATGAAGCAACGAACAAAGAATTAATCTCAAAAATACACAAGCAACTCCTGCAGCTCAATTCCAGTAAAATAAAAGGCCCAGTCAAAAAGTGGGCCAAAGAACTAAATAGACATTTCTCCAAAGAAGACATACAGATGGCTAACAAACACATGAAAAGATGCTCAACATCACTCATTATCAGAGAAATGCAAATCAAAACCACAATGAGGTACCATCTCATGCTGGTCAGAATGGCTGCTATCCAAAAGTCTACAAGCAATAAATGCTGGAGAGGGTGTGGAGAAAAGGGAACCCTCTTACACTGTTGGTGGGAATGCAAACTAGTACCGCCCGTGTGGAGAACAGTGTGGAGATTCCTTAGAAAAACTGGAAATAGAACTGCAATATGACCCAGCAATCCCACTGCTGGGCATACACACCGAGGAAACCAGAATTGAAAGAGACACGTGTACCCCAATGTTCATCACAGCACTGTTTATAATAGCCAGGACATGGAAGCAACCTAGATGTCCATCAGCAGACAAGTGGCTAAGAAAGCTGTGGTACATATACACAAAGGAGTATTACTCAGCCATTAAAAAGAATACATTTGAATCAGTTCTAATGAGGTGAATGAAACTGGAGCCTATTATACAAAGTGAAGTAAGCCAGAAAGAAAAACACCAATACAGTATACTATCACATATATATGGAATTTAGAAAGATGGTAACGATAACCCTGTATGCAAGACAGCAAAAGAGACACAGATGTATAGAACAGTCTTCTGGACTCTGTGGGAGAGGGCGAGGGTGGGATGATATGGGAGAATGGCATTGAAACATGTAAATTATCACATGGGAAACGAATTGCCAGTCCAGGTTCGATGATACAGGGTGCTCGGGGCTGGTGCACTGGGATGACCCAGAAGGATGGGATGGGGAGTGAGGTGGGAAGAGGGTTCAGGATGCGGAACACATGTACACCCGTGGCAGATTCATGTCAATGTATGGCAAAACCAATACAATATTGTAAAGCAAAAAAATAAAAAAAAAAAAGTTTCAGCAACTCCCACTTCTTTACTATATGAAGCAATTTTCCCTGAGGCCCTTGTCATAGGACTTGTCAAACTGAACAGGCTGTGAAAGTGATCCCTGTGTCTAAAGGAGTTAACATTACTCATTTCCAGAAACAAAACTTATAAGCCAAAGTATAGATTCAGAAAGGTCCACAATAGCAGTGAATATTAGAATTAATGAGGAATGGAGCCATCTATACTGGTTACTTTCTAATGTCTATAAAAAAAACACTCTATAATAGACAAATGCAAAAACATATTCTTAGGTTTTTCTTAGATTTTTGATCTAAATACACATAAAAAGTGTATTTCTAACTCCAAATATTAATCAGCACTTACTGCTAATGTTCTCAAATGGATAAACTTTCACTTAAAAAGGTGATAAATTAATTAATTATATAATTTCTTCCAGTAAAATATACAGTACCAATAAGTAATAAAGAAAACAACAATCACATACTTCATGAAATGAAAAAAAAAAAAAAAGGCAAACCCAAATCCAAAATTACCGTAAAGAAGAAATTTTATTCTGCATCTCCTGATTAAATTTTATTTCTTCTCCTGGTCCACTTTCCTTATGAACAGGCTCTGTTGTCAGACCTGTAACCCAGCCTGCAGAGATGAATTAAATCGTGCACCATTAAGTGCTGCCAGTGTTAAACCCCAAATGCATGCCCCTTTGTCCACCAACATCAACCTCATTTAGTTTTGGACTTATTCTTTTTCAAAAAAGCATAAGCAAAACAAAACAAAAAAAAACAAAAGAAATCAAGCTGGAAGATATTCAAACTATAAGGAAATTACTTCGGATACCATTTTTGCTTTGCCTGAAATACTGTAATACTGCAATTAAAGAAATCCTTCTTAATTTGTAACTTTAGCTTTCAGCGATGAAATAAGTCAACATAGTCTAGCAAATGCAAAAAAGAGCTGATGAGTAAGAGTTGCCTTTCAAAAATTACTTTCACGGAAAGTTAAAATCTCATATAACTATTGTGAAAATCCAAAAATGACCAACTCAAAAGAAAGCAAGTTTTATAAGAAATGTACATAGTAACAAAACAAACTAAATTTCAGTAAAAAATAATTTTTAAGTCAAAGGATATCATTTAATTTTCAAAGATACTAAAGATATACTAAACATTTTTAAAAAGCATTAATAAAGAGATTATTTTATAAATCAATAACACTCCTTTCTTTCTTATTTTTAACCAATAAAGCTTTTAATGCTATAGGTAAGGGATACTTACTAATAAACTGAAAAAAAAAATCAAAAGCAATTTATCAAATTTACATATCTTTAAAAGCAGTTTATCAAATTTATATTTTTTATGATTGATTCTTTCAACTAGCTATTACCATTTCCATTTACCTTACCTGAGTATGTGGATACCACGATTTCATCATAGCCGTCTTTCCCTACACAGCCACCCTGGATTGATGTGACACTCTCAGACAACGTCTACAATGAATTTAAGATCAAGCACGTCATCAATAAAATTTCACAAAGTTAAATAAGCTACAAAGCTTATTTTCCTATCTCCAAACATTAAATATATTTTTACTGAATACTTATTTGAAGACACTGAGATTGGAAAGGTGAAAATCCTGTACAAGTGGCCAGAAATTCCAGTGTTTTTCAGTATGAGGAAAGGAGACTGAAAATGACTCACGTATCTGTGTGTACCACTCAGCTACAGTAGTCATTAATAAGCAAAGATCATTTATTTATATAAAGAATTTATTTTTTAAAAAACATTATATAAGCAAAACTCTTAACACATTTAGTTTATCTGAATTCCACAGACCACCTCTCATGTGTTTTCTCCAAGTAGCTTTTTAGAAGAACAAAGAAAATGGTAGCTAACATGGGACCTTTAGGGAATTTGCTATTATGGAGAGAAACCCTGTTTTTCAGGAGTTTGTATCTCTTTAAAGCAATACTTCCCAAACTTGTCTGACAATAATTACTTGGATAAGTCAACTAGGAATCTGTTCTTAACAAACACTCTAGGTCAGTGGCTTTCAAGCTATTTGAAAAGTAATCAATAAGTTTTATACTGCAATCTGGTATACTTCACATATGAACATAGACAACAACAGGAATAACTTAAAAGGCTTAAATATTGTATTCTATATTGTACTCTGATATATTCTAATCTATTCTCTTTCTTTAAGGAAAAAAATGGGCTGGCAACCCGTTAATGGGTTTGACCAGCAGCTCTGCTAGGTAACTCTTACTAGGCAAAGCCCAAAGCCATTGTTCTAAAGGAGAAGGTAGAGGGAATGGACACCAGCATCAAAAATGCTAGTCGTCCTCACCCTCCCTGTAGAAGGCAAGCCACTGAGCTATTCCGCAAATCACACTATCTTAGCTGTTTCTGAGCCAATTACCTGAAGGTTTCAAGTAACAGAGGTTTGATTAAATATCTGCATGAAATTAGGCTCATAAGTGCATTTTGTTTCCCTTTGGCCATGCTGTATGGCTTGTAGGATCTTAGTCCCCCTACCAGAGATTGAACCCATGCCCCCTACAATAGAAGCATAGAGTCCTAACCACTGGACTGCCAGGGAAGTCTTTAGTATAAGTGCATTTTTAATGAGTGTCCCAGTGTACTTAATATACACTAGAATTCTTTGAAGTTTTTTGTTCATGTTCCTGCTAAAGTTAATTCTGAAAAAAACAAAACTGCATCCATTCCTGTGTACATTTTTCAACTTTCAGATTTTCATCATTACTATATTTAAATTATTTAACTTTTAGTCTTTGCTTTCTGACTTCTGAAGTTTTTTTTATCTTGCTCAGGATATTCTCTTATCACCAATATTATAAGGGTTATGTTCTTATTATTTCATTATGTTACTGTTTTCAGCCATCTTCCTTTTTTCTCTGCCTTCTGCCTCCCCGCCCTCCCTCCCTTATCTTCTTTTATCTGTCTATTTTTGGTGGCGCTGGGTCTCTGCTGCTGCTTGTGCTGCTGCTAAGTTGCTTCAGTCGTGTCCAACTTTGTGCGACCCCAGAGACGGCAGCCCACCAGGCTCCCCTGTCCCTGGGATTCTCCAGGCAAGAACACTGCTTGTGGGCTTCCTCTAATTGCAGAGAATGGGGGCCGCCCTTTGTTGGCGGGCGGGGGCTATCCCTGCAGGGAGGGGCTTCCCTTGCTGCGGAGCACAGGCTGGAGGCACATGGGCTTCAGCAGTTGCGGCTCATGGGCTGAGCTGCTCCGAGGCATGTGGCGTCTTCCTGGAGCAGGGATTGAACACATGTCCCCTGCGTTAGCAGGAGGATTCTTAACCACTGGAGCAACAGGGAAAACCCCTCAAGTGACTATTAATTATAACTTACTCTCTCCTCACTTAGAAGTACCTTATTTAACCTAATGTACTCAGGAAAAGTTAGAAAATTTAAAAAAACTATAATTTCTACATTTTTTTGCCAATACAACATTTTAATGAAGTTCATTTACTTTATGAAATTCAAGCATCTTTTTATAAAAGTCCTAGACTTGTAGAATTAGTTAATTCAACTTATATTTTGTAAAACCAGTCACAAACCATAAAACAAGAGATCCTAGGCAACACAGTATGGACATGGTTTATGTAAGTAACAACACAGAATGCTAATTAGGGGAATTCACAAAAAAAGACCTTGGTCATGGTTCAAAATATTGGTGAGTAAATATATAAGTTTAAGTTAAAATGTGATGTTTAGGATTCCCCAGGTGGTCCAGCGGTTGTGAGTCTACCTGCCAATGTAGGGGACACAGGTTCGATTCCTGCCCCAGGAGGACTCCACATGCTGTGGAGCAACTAAGCCCTTGCACCACAATCCCTGAGCCCACACCCCACAACTACTGAAGCCTGCACACTTAGACCCACGCTCTGCCACAAGGGAAGCCACCACAGTGAGAAGCCCACGCACCCCAATTAGAGTAGCCCCCACTCGCTGTAACTGGAGAAAGCCTGCATATGGCAACGAAGACCCAGTGCAGCCAAAAATAAATTAATTAAAAACATATTTTTAAATGCAGTGTTTAAGGTATATGCATATTATCTTTTAATGATCTGCTCCTTAACTTGTTTGATTAACCAACTGTCAATCCAGACTGTGTCAAACAAGAGGACTTGTCCTGATTAGAAAGACAGCAAAGTGAGTGACATCAGGAATCAAGTTGAGACAACAAATTTGCAGCTTTAACATAATGTGAAAGCAGTACCTCTATCATCAAACAAACAGAAGAAAGACTTGAAAGACAGGAATCCTTAGTGCCACACCTGGCAGAGGGGACACACGCTATGTCATTATTGGCATTTGGAAACGAAGTCAAAGAGATTTGAGGTCTAAATAGGGAAGTTTCCCAAGGGTTAATAAGAAAAACTAAGAGATCCCCAAATAGGATCATTATGTATGTTTAAGCCTAAACTATTATTTGCATCATTAACAAGGTGACTTTTTATACCAAAGTAAGATGAATATGAAATATATCTAGAAAATATGTTGTATAACGTTTTTATCCCCATATTATCTATATAATACTTTACTTTATCTGTGCATCAAAACATCTGTATTTACTGACATGCAATTAAAGTAGGTACTGGGAGAACTTCTACCACAATTAGAGAAACTAGACAAAGAAAGAAAAGTTGATACTGAGTTGTGGCTTTTTGTTGTTCTTAAACAGCCTCAACACAAAATGCATGAGGCAGAAGAGGGAAACCCTGGGCAGGAGAACACCACTTTATGAAAATGAAAGATTGGGATAAAGAAGCCTAATTATGCTTAAAATTTGTGAGCTAAAAATTACTCTTATCTAGTATTTCTTCTTATACAGTGGACCTTGGGTGACTAAAAGTGAAATTGCTACTTTGCCCTCTCTGTTTAAGGATATTTTTTATATCATCTTAACAATATGAAGTTTATTCTCCAAACCTTATTACTTTAAAACAACACAATCTCATTTATGTTACCCAAACATATAAATGTCACTCCTATAATATATTATGCGTTATAGAAACTAAGGTAAAATATTTAATACTCTAGATATAGAATATTTAGAAATCAAATGAAAAAGTAATTTATTGTTTAGCTTGAGGGCAATATCTATTATTCAAACATAAGAGCAGTCTAGACAAGATTTTGATAATATCAAAGCAGCAATATTTTAAGCCAAACACAAGATTTTAACATAATCATTTAAGAAAACACAAACTGTCAGCCATTTCTATAATTGTTTGATGAAATATAAACATATATAGTCTTCTTAAAAATGAACTTACATGATCAAATCGTAGAACAGGCTCATTGGCATTATCAAAACTATATACTTCCACCATTCCATCATCTCTTCCAACAAGTAAATCTTTAACCCCATCACCCACAATGTCAAAGCTGTCAACACACAAAATACCTTTAAAAAAAGGTAAGTGATAAATCAGCAATAATACTGATATTGCAGTCAAATATACTAACTATGAATGAAAAAAATCTATATATCAGAGTAGGGAAAAAAAAGTAAATTACAACTATAGCAATAACTTCCTAATTCAATTCCCTGTCTTTAATTTCAACCTGTTTGCTGGCAAATCCACTCTCTATGGAGTGTTTTTGTTTTAGTTTTGGTAAATTAGATCACATCATATTCCCGCTTACAGTTTTCCAATGACTCTCCACTGCACCTAGACTAAAATTCAAACCCTTTACCAAGGCTCCCAAGGACCACCTCCATGACTTGGCCTTAGCCTACCTCTGACTTCATTTCATGCCGTATTTAGCCACACTGGTCTTCCTTCTGCTCCTCAAATGAACAGAATTCATCTCTGCCTCAAGCTCTCTGCCTTTATTTTTTCCTCTTCCCAGACATTGTTTTCCCTTAAATGTTTTGCATTGTTAACACATTTCCTCATCAATCGGATTTCATGCTGTACTTATAAGCAGCCATCCAAATTTACCAAGTCAGATAAAAATTCCCCTTAGAAAGGTATAAATTCCTTAAAAAAAAAAAGGAATATTCTCTGATCTCACTGTACTTCTTTGACTCATACCAAGTACTCCCAAATTGCAATTAATTCTCTACAGCAAACAATGAAAATCGGATTTGAGCAGAGATTGATGTCATAGATAAACATTAGCCCATAAAAGCCTGCTAAGTCACTTCAGTCGTGTTTAACTCTGTGTGACCCCACAGACGGCAGCCCACCAGGCTCACCCGTCCCTGGGATTCTCCAGGCAAGAACCCTGGAGTGGGTTGCCATTTCCTTCTCCAGTGCCTATCCATCCCAAATTACTATTAGTATGTCGTGTGTGTGCTCAGTAGTTATGTCTGACTCTTTCTGACCCCTTGGACTGTAGCCCACCAGTCTCCTCTGTCCATGGGATTTTCCAGGCAAGAATACTGGAGTGAGCTGCCACATTCTACTCCAGAGGATTGTCCTGATCCACAGATTGAATCGGTATCTCTTATGTTCCCTGCACTGGCAGGTGGATCCTTTACCACCGAGCCACTTGGGAAGCCCCATTAGTACATCTTACTCTAAAAAATTACAGCAAAACTGATAGACCTGCTAAATAAACAAATAGTAAATAAACATGAGGTGGCTCTGTAAATTGCTAGGTCTGCTCTGCCTTACGGATAAAGGAAACAGGATGAACTATACAATGCAGGTTGGTCTATCTATCTATCTATCTCTGTGGCCAAGCACCATGCAGCAGGCATGGTCTTAGTTCTCTGACCAAGATCAAACTCATGCTCTTGAAAGTGAAAGCATGGAGTCCTAACCACTGGACTGCCACGGAATTCCCAGGCTGTTTTATTCAATAATCACTAAAATTCAGAATCTGAGTTACATAAAAAACATACCTCCCCTCTTTTTCTCATTTCGAATTTCCCACTTGTGTATTGGTTTGGATGTAGTGATCTGAATAAGCCCAAGTTTTCCATCTGATGTTCCAAACAAAAGGTCTTCTCCAGAGTCACCTAGTTACAGTTAAAAGTCAACATATTATGGTTATCTCACAGCTCACACTATTCCTTTAAAATTAAAATACTTTCATATATATTGGCTTTCCTATAAAAACCTCATTTAAAATATTATGAAAAGACAGATTTTAATTAATTTACTTATTTTAGAAAGATGGTTATACATTTGCAGAATTTTATAACCATAAGAGATGGTTTCCTCATCAAGTAATCTTAAGATGAGGAAACTGAAAAGCCAAGTTCAGTGACTCATTACTGTTAGCTACTGGCAAGTTAGAAGACAACTTTCTCTATTTCAGTTCAAGTTCTTTTTATAGTTTCCCATTTCCACTTAACATATAGTTAAATGATTAAAACCCTGAAACATCTAAACTTAAATAACATAACTCACTCCCTTATTTGATTGTCAAAAATTAAACCCTGATTACCACCATTTCCATTGTGTAGGGCTAAAACAGTAGGTGGGCCAGGAACTTCAATTTCATACGTCACATCAGATCCCTGAAGGAGAACAAGTATTTTAAAACTAAAACAGAATACAAATTGAAAATACTGATAATAAAATGATTCACAGATAACATCAATATTCATATAAAGAACTCTAGAATAGAACAATTGAAAAAAACTAGATTGTGAATATTAACTTTTGTTAGCAACTTTGCACACTGACTCATTTTATACGGGCTCATTGGAAAAGACTCTGATGCTGGGAGGGATTGGGGGCAGGAGGAGAAGGGGACGACAGAGGATGAGATGGCTGGGTGGCATCACTGACTCGATGGACATGAGTTTGAGTAAACTCTGGGAGTTGGTGATGGACAGGGAGGCCTGGCGTGCTGTGATTCATGGGGTCGCAATGAGTTGGACAAGACTGAGCAACTGAACTGAACTGATATATATATAATAAAGAGAGCAAGGAAATAAGTATTTCAAATATTCTCCACTTTGAATAATTTTCACTTTAGGTACTTTGCATGAAAACTTGACACTGGTAAATTTCCCTATCAAAACTTTCTAGGAACAACGTTTATCTTCTGTCCTAACTTGGGGCACATTCAAACAGACTCAAAGCTACTTCCTAAGGAAAATTCTGGCCTTGCCTTTCTGTATCTCCAAAACCCACTCTAGTAAGAGGCAGAATTCCCTGCTATTTAGATAAGAAAACAAGTTAAATTCTGTCTTTTTTTCAATTTTGTCACCTATAATGCTTTAATTTGGTGCATAGTATTTGTGAAGCTGTTAAAGAATGAGATAGAATATTAAATTCACATAGAAAAAATATGATAAATCTCTCAATGAAGAAACATTTGCAAAATTACAGTAAATCTGATATACCATTTTGTTTAAACATTTTAAATACATATAGAATATATGAGTCATATGCTTTATACCTTATTTAGAATAACATTAAATATTCACAGATATCTGTATCTAACTATATAAACACAAACTGTTTTAAAAGGCTACCTTTGGGGGTAATGGATTGCATACAGAGGCAGAGGGGAAGTAGGGAAAGAGTGTGCAGGTCAGAGGAAAGATTTCAAGTTTTTACTTTCCACAGTAAGCACATGGGTCACTGGTTAAACAAAGCAGGGTCCTAGAATTCAGTCAGGTCAATTTCTAAATGGATGTGAGCCAGCTCCTATTAAAAGCCTTACTCAAACAACTCATATTGGGGAGCATAGGCTAGGGGAGAGATCAGTCATTCATGCTGCTAGAGAGAACCTTGAACATTACTTTAGTCACCCATAGGGGAAAAAAAAAGAACTGATGTCTAAACATACAGCTGTTCATTTTGCTGTACAGCAGAAAGTAGCACAACATCCTAAAGCAAATAAACATCAATAAAAATTAATTTTAAAAAAGGGGGGCTGATGCTAACAAATGGCCATCTGGTAGTACAGAATAAATAGTTATACTTTTTGCTCAATTGCACCATCATCATCCTAAATTTTGATCCAATTAATTCATCCATTATATTTACATTTAAACTTTTATTATATTTTTACCATTTACATTTAAACTTTGTTTTATGGGTCCTGGGTGTGTGTGTATGTGTGTGTATGAGAGAGTGGGTTTATTTTATTGAAAGTAACTTTCAGAATTCTTTGGTGGTCCAGTGGTTAGGACGTTGCACTTTTTCACTGCCAAGGGTCTGAGTTCAATCTTTGGTCAGGGAACTAACATCCCACAAGCTGCACAGCAGGGTCAAAAAAAAAAAAGTCACTTTCAAGAAGACAGTTGTAACTAGTATTATTAATAACAATGGCCTTAAGTAGTTGCTTTAGCCAATCACAGTTTTTAATAAAAATATAAAGATAATAAATGATTTTTCAAATATTTACTGAGTGCTTATTCTGTTCAACATAGTGTCATAAATGCTGGATAAACTCAAATGATACAATCTTGATCTCAACTCTCCCTTGTTAAAGCCTAACACCTTCTCCCCAACCCAACTTCCTCTTTTAGTTTGATTTTTTGGGAGAGAGGAGGGTGATAGACACATTCAGAAAACTAAGATCATGGCATCCAGTCCCATAACTTCATGGCAAACTGATGGGGAAACAGTGGCTGACTTTATTTTTCGGGGCTCCAAAATTACTGCAGATGGTGACTACAGCTATAAAATTAAAAGACGCTTGCTCCATGGAAGAAAACAACCTAGACAACATATTAAAAAGCAGAGGCATTACTTTGTCAACAAAGGTCTGTATAGTCAAAGCTATGGTTTTTCTAGTAGTTATGTATGGATGTGAGAGTCAGACTATAAAGAAAGCTGAGTGCCAAAGAATTGATGCTTTCAAACTGTGGTGTTGTAGAAGACTCTTGAGAGTCCCTTGGACTGCAAGGAGATCAAGCTAGTCCATCCTAAAGGAGATCAGTCCTAAATATTCACTAGAAGGACTGATGCTGAAACTGAAACTCCAATACTTTGACCACCTGATGCAATGAACTGACTCATTAGAAAAAACCCTGACACTGGGCAAGATTGAAGGCAGGAGGAGAAGGGGACAACAGAAGACGTCACTGATTTGATGGACATGAGTTTGAGCAAGCTCCGGGAGTTGGTGATGGACAGGGAAGCCTGGTGTGCTGCAGTCCATGGGGTCACAAAGATGACTGCGAGACTGACCTGAACTGAGGGTGATAGATGGGAAAAAAAATAAAAGTGGGGAAGTAAACGTAGTAAAGGTACTACATTCTGATTAAACTAACTCAGATATCATGTGTGGGTTGAAAGGGAGAAAAGTCTTTTTTCCATATATGCCTCTCTAAAAACTTGCTAAAGATTTCAACACATTTGCCTCAAGTAAAAAAAAAAATAAAGTTAGTCAAGTAAAACATTAAAAAATTTTCAGATATAGTTTTAAGATATTTAAAGTGGTAGTGGTCACTAAAGTAATTTATCTCAATTATACATTGTTCATCAATATTTACATACCTAAATTATGAAAAACTATAAAAATGCAAATAACAGTAACCTGTAAAACTCGGAGTACTCTGTCCTGGCAGGCCAACACTGGTACTTCACGAAGTAGTCTTTCCACTGGAAGGCAGATGACATCATTGATTTTGTCCCCAGAAAGGTAATAATGTTGGTCTTTGCAGTCACAATAATGGTTATAGATGTAACTTGCACTGAGAAAAAGGTCTGAGCCGGATATGTGCCTGAGAGTATGAAAAGTAATTTAAGACATCCACATTTTAAAAAAGAAGCATAGGAAACTCCTGAATTATTTTCAGAGATGAAAAGTTTATTTATTTACAGTTTACTATCATTGTATCATAGACTCAGAGAACACTGTTTGTTTTCATTTCCCATACTTATTCTAGTCTTTTGGTATAGCCATGATTTTGAAAGCTGAAAATGAGGTTCTTAAGGCCTTGGGCTTCTCAAAAATTGAGTTCAGAAAAACTGTAAATGAAGACAGGATAACGGTAATTCACCTGTCTACAACTGAAGACAGTTAATATATCAAAAAGTAGGGTTTTTTTTAATGTGTACTTGAGCGAAGCACTGTCCTAAGTGACTTAAATATATTAGCTCAATCCTCCTAACTCTATAAACTAGGAACAATTATTCCTAGTTTATACAATTATCCCTTTTTAAGGGGAATAATATTAATAAAATGTTAAGTAACTTGCCTAAATGCACAGTAGACAGTAGACTGGATTGCAACTCAGGCAGCTTTAACTCTACAGTTATCTTTCTTGCATGTTCAGCCATTCAGTTGTGTCTGACTCTTTGTAATCCCATGGACTGTAGCCCACTAGGCTACTCTGTCCATGGAACTTTCTAGGCAAGAATACTGGAATGAGTGAATGAGTTGCCATTTCCTACTCCATATCTTTCTTAGTACCACACTAAATAGAATAAGGCTATCTAAACTGAATCTACCTGAAACTAAATAATAAACAGTGGAAAAAAATGATTTCATTAGAATTTTAACTTGAAAAAAGAAATAATAAGTTCATTTAAAATTACAGTTAATAAAATTTAGATAATAATCATCACTATATTCTAATTCTTAGAATGAATCAAGTTTTCATTGCGGGAGGTAAAATATTTGACAAAAATTATATACTAATATATTATTTTCACCAGATAGCTATCATCACCTATGATCATAAAGAGGATATTTATTTGAATGTAAATATCTAGAGAGTTCTTTCACTTCTTCTACACTTCGATTATGAATCATAACTGAATACAAATACTACAAATGTCTTGAAAAGATTTCAATAACCAGTTGATTATGTATTGATTCCAGGTCAAATTCAATTTTTGACTCATAAAGTATTTTTAGTTATTTCCTAGATAACCTATTAAGATATGATACTTAATCAGATGTTTGTCATCTATCCAAAATATTGTAAATGTACATGTAAAAATAAAAAGAAAGAATAAACATACATAGCTTTAATGCTTTCAGTGAGGTTTGTTTCAAAAGAGAGGAACTGTTTTCCTCTCTTTGTGAAGCCTCTAATTTCAGATCCTGCAGCAATAAAAATTTTCTCCTGGGGTGCATTAAGAACCCCTCCTAGTTCCAATCTTGCAATCTTCTGCCCAGGTAAAGTCTTGAACACTGTCTGCAAAAATTGTTAAGGGAAAAATTAAGTACACAAACTTATTGCAAATATTTTCCTTTACCATAAAAATGTAGTGCTTTTAAACTTACAAAAGTTTATAGTTTTACTATATAGGAACACCTGTAGGTACAAATGTGCTTACTTCAACCATCTTGTGGAATTTTTTGCGAAATATCTTCAAACTTTATTCCCAACACATATTTCAATAACATCATTAAAATCTAAATTCTTTCAACTCAAAGTAGGGCTCACTAAGCAGCAGCACAGCATCACTTTCCTTTTAGAAATTCAGACCCTCAGGCTCAACTGTAGACCTACTGAATGAGAATGTGCACTTTACCAAGACTCCCCATCTGGTTCTAATGGACATGTTTTTACACTTTAATCATCTTTTTATGGGCTTCCCTGTGACTCAGCTGGCTAAGAATCTGTCTGCAATGCAGGAGATCTGGGTTTGATCCCTGGGCTGGGAAGACCCCCTGGAGAAGAAAACAGCTACCTCCTCCAGTATTTTAATCATCTTTTTAAAACTAATTTCTCATGGTTCCCTTACAGTTTTAAAAATTTTAGTAGTATAAACAAAGGACTACAGAATCTACTGAAAACCTGAGTGTATAACGTCATAGCTCTCTATTTAATTGGAAGTATTTGCATTATTAATTTCTTTTTCCTTAATTTCTATTTTATTATTGGCATCAGTTTCTTCCTTCACCCTCAATGACTTTATACACAGAGAACAAAATATCTGGAAGAATATATGGATAATGGAAACACTGAGTTTCTGATCGTTTTTACCTGCTTCATCTTTTTGCAAATTCCATATAAGGTATAATGAAGATAAGAGTTCACATCTCAGACCTATCACTTTTAAATTACAGTCTGTGAATATGATAATGTAATAATCACTTCCTTGACTAGGCTATATTAAATGGTAAAGGTGATGTGATGGTCATTTCCAGGTTGCACTCTGTTAGGTAAGACTCTGTCTCAGAAGACTGGACAGATTTTTCCATTGGCCTGAAGAAGCAGGTTGCCATGTTGTGAGAGGGACTGTGAGAAGATCACACGGCAAGGAAGTGTGGGGGCCTCAAATGATGAAAGCAGGCCTGGGTTTATAGACAGCAATAAAGTGGGGATCTCAGTTCAGTAATAATAAAGAATTGAATTCTTCAAACAGCCAAGTGGGCAAGGAATAGGACTCTGAGCTCCAGAAAGAAATTGAACCTGGCTAACATCCATGTTGCAGCCACATGAGGCCTCGAGACTGGATTCCTGCCTCTGAGAGATAATACATGTATTTCACTGTTAGTCCCTAAATTTGAGGTAATTTGTTACACAGCAGAAAAACCTTAGAATGTCAAAGATGTTTTACAAACAGCTAGCAAATGACTCTTATGCTGCCTGAAGTCTTATACTTCATATCACTACTTCCCTTAACCCATTTTTCATTGTGCTTTAGAAAAAGCTTAACCTGGGAGTATTGAAAACATACACATACCACTGCTTCTCCCTTCTTCATGCCAAAGCACATAACTATGCCATCATGATCTCCAACAACCACCTGTAACAGATTGAAGAGAATCTAAAATTACTGTTATTATGCCTTATTAACTTATATAGGGAAACAAGATCCACAATATAGAAATTATAATTTAAAAAAACAGAGATCAGAAAACCTAGTAAAAACAGCCCTACAAAAAAATATTCACTAAAGAATTACAAGAAAGGGACAAAGAGAAGCCTGTGGGAGTTGTTACAGAAGTAGCTGGTTTCCTACAAGGTAAAGAGAACAAGAGAATACAGATGGATATGGCAAGGAGCTGACTTTTTCCCCATCACCAAGGCATAAGAATGTTGTAAGATTAATTTTTAAAGCATTATGAAAATAAGTTTGTGACAGACCTATTTGATATATTTAAAAGCTTTTTTCGTTTTTTAATTTTTATTGAATATAGTTGATTTACCTAGACAAAAACTTTTGCACAGCAAAGGGAACCATAGAAAAAAAAGAAAAGAAAATCTATCAAATGGGAGAAAGTATTTGCAAATAACATGAGCAATAATGGCTTAATATCCAAAATATATAAACAGCTCATACAACTTAATATTAGAAACACAACCTGATTAAAAAATGGGCAGAAGACCTGAGTAAACATTTTTCCAAAGAGGAAATGCAAACAGCCAACAGGGACATGAAAAGATGCTTAACATCACTAATCATCAGAGAAATATAAATCAAAACCACAATGAGATATCACCTCACACTTGTCAGAATGGCAATCATCAAAAATAACATAAATAACAAATGCTGACAAAGATGTAGAGAAAAGGAACTCTTGTACTCCGTTGGTGGGAATATAAATTGGTGCAGTCACTGTAGAAAACAATATTGAGGTTTCTCAAAAAACTAAAAATAGAACTACTATATGACCCAGAAATGCCACTCCTGGGCATATATCTGAAAAAACCAAAAACATTGTTCATGGCACTGTTTATAATTGCCAAGATATAGAAACAATGTAAGTGTCCATTAACAGATGAATGGATAAAGAATACTACTCAGTCATAAAAAAGAATGAAATTTTCCCATTTGCAACAACATGGATGGACTTAGAGGGCATAATGTTTAGTGAAATAAGTCAGACAGAGAAAAACAAACCATATATCATTTGTATGTGGAATCTAGAAAACACAACAAATTAGTGAATATAACAAAAAGTAGCACAGTCACAAATACAGAAAACAAACTGCCAGGGGTTACAAGTGGGGAGAGGGAAGGAAGAGGGGTAACACAGGAGTAGGGATTAAGAGATACAAACTAGTATGTATAAAATTAGGTACGAGGATATACTGTATTACACAGAGAACAGAGCCAATATTTTATAATAACTATAAGTGGAATATAATGTTTAAAAATTATGAATCACTATATTGCATACCTCTGACTTACATAATATTGTACACCAACTATATTTCAATAAAAAATAAACAAAATAATAAAATGATCTTAAAAATACTATAAATGAGTCCTAAGACCAAAAAGTTTGAAAAGTGTTGCTTTAGTAGACTGAATACAATAAATGATAATCAAAAATCTGTTGATTTATCTTGATAAAATTATTATATGGTAATACTGTATTTATTTTGCAGCTATTAAAGAATCCCATTAGTACACTAAGAAATTATATTGTCTTATAGAAATTTCAGGATTAATATTTCTATAAAAAAATCAATATTGTTTGCTAAATATAACGTTTAAAATAAAAATTACTCTCAAAAATATGACAAAGTTTTTTGAAAGTATTTTCTCTACAGCATATTGTGTTTTATATTTCTTTTTTCATATATACAATCTGGTATGCACAAGTACACTCAGGGAAAATTATTCCCAGAAAAACGGAACATGGTTTTCAACTAGTTTGCTAATACTATTTACTGATTGTACATGATACTTATAATGTACAAGAAAATTACTGTATATAAGTGTCCCTTGGTATTCCAACCTCTGTTCAAATTAACAGAAATCTATTTCCACTTTAGCTTTGAAATTTAAGAAAAACTTGTCAATAAAGAAGGGAATATAAACCTTTCCTCTGTAAGAGCTAGAGAGATAAGGAGGAATCAGTATCTCTACATTACCTTTTGTGTGGCTCTATGTTTTGAGGCAGGAAGTAGCTTCATAGTCTTCTGAGAGGTCACCCCCACCTAAGGAAACACATCAGCTGCATAGTTAATGTTTTCTAATACACTAATTTAAAGTTATACCTCAAATATTAAAAGGGCCAGCAGATTCTAATCATAGTAAGCCTTAGTTTTTTCATTACAATTAGTGATATAAAATAATTCTTATCAGAAGTGAACTTATTTTCTAATAAAATATGCCACAAAAGTCAGAATATAGGAAACAATCAAAAACAGTAAACTTCATGCTATACAGTTGTCAAGTCAAATATAATTATGTGACATTACTGGCAAGGTACGTCACACGAAAAAATTATATCTAGAAGCCTTTTTTTACAACTTCAGACAGCTGTTAAAGAAGTTTGTATTGAAAAATCTTTAGAAATAGATTATTATTGAAAATGAAACAGAGAAGATTTTTGCTAAGACACCAACATGCTGATGACAATGACATCCAATCTAACTGATGATGAAGATTATTTTACAAAGGATACAGAAGTTGAAAACAGCATGGTTTGCTCAGCAGAGAAATGTCAGTAGTTGGGCATGGTTAGGGGAGGAGAATGGGACCAAAGGGAGAGAAATTGAGACAACAGACCATGAAAGAATTTACATATTGTAAATACAGATCTATCCTGTTATTCTGTATTCTATGGAATAGTGTTAAAGTTTAAACTAATCTACTTAGATTTGTATTTTTGAAACATCAGTCTAGCCAGTGTTGTAAAGTATGGGTTGGAGGGAGAGGAGGATGGAGGCTATTTCCATTATCCAAGAGATGAGGACTGAACTAGGACAACAGAGAGGGAGGGAGAAAATGTGACAGATTCAACAGATACTTCCGAGATAGAAACAGCAAAATATGGTGACCAGATGGATATGGAAGATATTAAGGTGGGATCACCTGGATCACTGGGCTGGAAGTAGCACAAGCTGGAATCAAGATTGCTGGGAGAAATATCAATAACCTCAGATATGCAGATAACACCACCCCTATGGAAGAAAGTGAAGAGGAACTAAAAAACCTCTTGATGAAAGTGAAAAAGGAGAGTGAAAAAGTTGGCTTAAAGCTCAACATTCAGAAAACGAAGATCATGGCATCTGGTCCCATCACTTCATGGGAAATAGATGGGGAAACAGTGGAAACAGTGGCTGACTTTATTTTTGGGGGCTCCAAAATCACTGCAGATGGTGATTGCAGCCATGAAATTAAAAGATGCTTACTCCTTGGGAGGAAAGTTATGACCAACCTAGATAGCATATTACAAAGCAGAGATATTACTATGCCAACAAAGGTCCGTCTAGTCAAGGCTATGGTTTTTCCAGTGGTCATGCATGGATGTGAGAATTGGACTGTGAAGAAAGCTGAGTGATGAAGAATCGATGCTTTTGAGCTGTGGTGTTGGAGAAGACTCTTGAGAGTCCCCTGGACTGCAAGGAGATCCAACCAGTCCATCCTAAAGGAGGCCAGTCCTGGGTGTTCATTGGAAGGACTGATGTTGAAGCTGAAACTCCAATACTTTGGCTACCTCATGCGAAGAGTTGACTCATTTGAAAAGACCCTGATGCCGGGAGGGATTGGGGGCAGGAAGAGAAGGGGATGACAAAGGATGAGATGGCTGGATGGCATCACCGACTCGATGGACGTGAGTTTAAGTTAACTCCAGGAGTTGGTGATGGACAGGCAGGCCTGGCGTGCTACAATTCATGGGGTCACAAAGAGTTGGACATGACTGAGTGACTGAACTGAACTGAACTGAACGTGGTAAGTATCTGGCATAAGTCTCAAGTAAAGTGGCAGGATAAACATTTGTACCATTAGCAAAAAGAGGATTACTGGGAAAGGGGATGGAGAAGAGGGAAAGTCTACGGTTGAAATACTGAGAGGCAGGGTGGTGTAACAGAAAGAGGCTCTGCTTCAGATAGGAACTGCATCAGTTTGGCTAATATGAAAATTCCCTTTGATAGTCACGTACCGACTTTGAGAATTTTTGTGAAGGAAAATATATCTGAAGTTCCAATACTTTGGCCACCTGATGCTAAGAGCTGACTCACTGGAAAAGACCCTGATGGTGGGAAAAACTGAGGGCAGGAGAAGGGGATGACTGAGGATGAAATGGTTGGATGGCATCACTGATTCAACAGACATGGGTTTGAGCAAGCTCCAGGAGACAGTAAAGGCAGGGAAGCCTGGCGTGTTGCATGCAGTCCATGGGGTCCCAAAGAATCTGACACGACTGAACGACGAACAACAGTATAATATATGCACAAAAGGTAAGTTCTGAGAATAAACCAGACCCTCGAAAACGGCTACCATTGCTTTTATTCCTGTCCGGGTCGCCAGGTCCAGCTCACAGTAAGAAATAAGTGTCTGGCCCGAGGGACACGAGACTGGGTAGAGAAGGAGAGTCAGGAGTTTGAAGCCCACAGGGAGCTGCAGCCAGTCGGGAGGAGAAGGAAGGGCCTTGGGGAGGAATCCCGCATTGCGTCAGGACACTCAGAGCATCTTCAGGACGCCTGCACACCGGGGCGGGGCGGGGCGGTGGGGGGGGCGGGGACGGTTCTCCTTCTTCCCAAGTGCCCGCGGACCCGCCCCGCGGGCAAGCCTCTGCGGAAGGCGTCTGGAGGGCTCCACTCACACCCACTCCTTCACCGCTCGGCTCCCACAGACCCCAACAAACGGCAGTGGAAGGATCGAATCCTCTCTTAGAGCGGGGCTCACCACGCGCAGCGTCGGCCCCAACCCCTCAGGTTTACCTGCAAATAATCCGCTCGGTTTAGATTCAGATCCATGACGGCGGCACGGACGCGGCGGACAGCGCCAGGCCAGGCTAGGTGGGTCAAAGAGTGTGGTATCCCAGGCCTCAGGGGAAACTGCTCGCGACTCCTTTGAGGGGTAACGCCAGCTACTGTGGTGGGTTCAGTGGGGGATGCAAAGGCGGAGCGTCAGGGCAGCGGCGCCCTGCGTGACGTCAGGACGTTCCTGCGAGTGGACTCTGTAGGGCATGAAGCCACGCCCACCTCCCGACAGGCCGCCCACTGACTGACCCCGCTCCAATGAGAGGCGGAAACGAAAGGAGGGCCGGGTTCAGGAGCCCTGAGAAGAGTGGTTTCCAGGGAGACCAAGACGCAGAGGAGCTACGATGCCACGACTGCGCTGAGTCCCAAGTCTTTCTCTTTGTGTGTGGAGCACTGACTTGAAACCAAGGTAGATTCTGACCTCTTTCACCGCCACTGGAAAGGCTCCCTCAAAGAAATATGTTTCATCGCCGTAGGAGTTAGTTTACAAGGAGCAGTTCTCAAACTTTTGGCCCTAGGACCGCTTCAGTTCAGTTCAGTTCAGTCGCTCAGTCTTGTCCAACTCTTTGCGACCCCGTGAACCGCAGCTCGCCAAGCCTCCCTGTCCATCACCAACTCCCGGAGTTCACTTAAACTCACGTCCATCGAGTCGGTGATGCCATCCAGCCGTCTCATCCTCTGTCGTCCCCTTCTCCTCCTGCCCCCAATCCCTCCCAGCATCAGGGTCTTTTCAAATGAGTCAGCTCTTCGCATCAGGTGCCCAAAGTACTGGAGTTTCAGCTTCAGCATCAGTCCTTCCAATGAACACCCAGGACTGGTCTCCTTTAGGATGGACTGGTTGGATCTCCTTGCAGTCCGAGGGATTCTCAAGAGTCTTCTCCAACACCACAGTTCTAAAGCATTGATTCTTCAGTGCTCAGCTTCTTTATAGTCCAACACTCACATCCATACATGACCACCGGAAAAACCATAGCCTTGGCTAGACGGACTTTTGTTGGCAAAGTAATGTCTCTGCTTTTTAATATGCTGTCTAGGTTGGTCATAACTTTCCTTCCAAGGAGTAAGCGTCTTTTAATTTCATGGCTGCAATCACCACCTGCAGTGATTTTGGAGCCCCCAAAAATAAAGTCCGCCACTGTTTCCACTGTTTCCCCATCTATTTCCCATGAAGTGATGGGACCAGATGCCATGATCTTCGTTTTCTGAATGTTGAGCTTTAAGCCAACTTTTTCACTCTCCTCTTTCAATTTTATCAAGAGGCTCTTTAGTTCTTCTTCGCTTTTTGCCATAAGGGTGGTGTCATCTGCATATCTGAAGTTATTGATATTTTCCCCAGCAATCTTGATTCTAGCTTGCATTTCTTCCAGCCCAGCATTTCTCATGATGTACTCTGCATATAAGTTAAATAACTAGGGTGACAATATACAGCTTTGACGTACTCCTTTTCCTATTTTGTAAAGGACCCTTTTACAAAACTCTTATAAACTGTTGAGGACCCTAAAGACATTTGTTTATATGAATTATCTGTTGATACTTACCAAAAAGAACTAATTTCTAAAAATAATATTGAAAAGATAATGAACTCATTATGTATATATTTTAATGAAAAGCATTCTTTTCCAAAATAAAAGTAAAAAGACTGGCTTTGTTTGCAAATCTATTGACTGCCCACCTGAAGAGTAAGCAAGGACGTCCGGGATCTACTTCTGCATACAATTTACTGGTATATGTAGTTTTTGTTGTTTTTGTTACTGTAAGTATATGAAGAAAATGAGGCCCAAACTCAACAAGTGGTAGTTTTGAAAAGTTAGTTGCAATGTGGAATGTGGCTTCATTTAACAAACAGACTTTTGAGCATGTTGTATATGTCATCAAAGATTCCATCAGAAAAAATCTGAAGTGTTGGAAAGTTGTCAGCCTCAGATGATGGACACAAATTTTTGCAAAATCCTAATTTGTGCTTAAAAGTTTGAATTTTAAGCATTGGCAACAAATGTCAATTATTTTCCTTTAAATGATAGTTTCACTTCTTGAATTAATAAGGAAGTATATGCCAAGTATCCAAGTCTAAATAATCATAATTTGCCTGTCAGTCATGCTTTCAAAAAAAACGTACCATGGAAAAAAATCAGTGAATTCAGCCAGCAACTCAAATAATCTTACAAGTGGTTTTCCTTGAAACAACTAATGTACTTCTGTATTCACTAGAAATTCTCTGTGCATACTTCACATGTCACCCCACAGAATATTGAAAAAGATAATCCAGCATAGAGACTTAAAATTAACTATTTCCACTGCTTCATAAAGGACATTTTTTTTTTAATACATGAAGCATTGTTTCTTGTTGGTAACAAAGGGATGAAGAATAAAATGACTACTACAACAGTTTAAAGCCCTTGCCTTGATCCATGCTTAAGTACCAGCAGTATTAACCCTTGTTTTTGTACCATCAGTACAAATGTCAACACAGTGAAAAAGGCAAATAGAATCTTAGTATTATGAAAATACCTTCAAAATCACATATCTCCGAAAAGGCCTAAGGAATCCTCACACTGCTGCTGGCCTATAGTGGTGATCCAGGATCTGAGCACTGACATTCCTTGACTGACTTTCACCAGTCTGTCCTTTGTGCCTGTCATACTCTGCCTGCAGAAATACTGCAAATGAATAAGTGGTCTCTATGGTCTATAAGGAGAGGGTTCACAAATGATTTCTGTGGCTTACTAAGGGAGAGTTCAGAGATGTTTGTGAAACAAAAATTAATCCCTTGAGAAGAGTTTCTTAAGAAAAAAAAAAATGATTTCCTACACAGAGATCTGAGAAGGTTCTACCTCGGTCCCAGGGTATTATGGACAATTTTCTTTTCTGAGGCTAAAATAACTCTGTATGGAAATATACAACAATGCTTGAAGATGGTTTAGCTGTGCAGCAATTTGGAGAAAATATCAATTTAGACTCAATAAAAATACATATACGTTGTAGAAGTAAATAGAAAAATAAAGCCATGAAGAAGATGAAATAGAATAGTTACAGAATTTTATGGAATGTAGGGGGTTGGAAGGTATATTAGTTAAATAGGGCCTCCATATTAAAGTACTACAAACTGAGTGGCTTACAGAACAGAAACTTATTTTCCTGTAAGACCTCACAGGGTAGGAATACAAAATTAGTGTGTCAGCAGGGAGCCAAACCAGTTGTGGAAGGCATTTTTCTCCTTGGTGCATACACTGGCGTCTTCTCGCTGTGTCATCACGTCGTCTTCCCTCCGTGTTCTTCCGTGTTCTAATCTCCTCTAATAAGGACACCGTCATGAAGGATAAAGAATCACCCCAGTGACCTAATTTTAACTTAATTATCTCTTTAAAGGTCCTTTCTCCCAAAACAGTCACATTCTAAGTACTAGGGGTTAGGACTTCAACAGATGAATTTGGAGACGAGGAGGGGAGCAGAGGGGACACAATTCAGCCCAGAACAGAAAGAAATCTGTCTCATCTTAAAAGGAATAGAACCATCCTAACCCCAAGGGGTCTGGTCTGTGGGAGTTCAATGGCTGTCTCTCAGAGGACATGTGGGAGAAGGGGTTGGGAGGGGAAGCAGGGGCTCTGGCAGTTAGAAAGCGACCACTGGATGTCAAAGAAAAAAAAATTTTATAACAATAACAAAAGGGATAGATGCCACAAAGGAGAAAACAGTATGAAAAATAAAGATTAGACATTTCATATATCACAAAATTTTAAAATATAAAAATAAATGGGATAAATGTGTGCAGTTAGTATTCTTATAAACAATTCTTACAAATATTTTAAAAAGAAATACAATTATTCCAATAAGAAAAACATGAACAGACAATTCACAAAGAAGATGGCTTCTGCACAACCACATAAAATTGTGTTACCTTCACTTGTAATCAATAATACTAAAGTAAGATACATTTTTTTGCCTTTTGAATGAGAAAAACATTTAAATGATACCATATATGCTGTAGAGAGAATATGAGCTCAACCATGATGGTTTAAACTACTAATAAAACCACGTTCAAAAGCAACTTAGTAATATGTATCCAAATGTATAAATTATGTGGCTATATTTTTAACTCATAACCCCAATTTTGGATATTTAGTCTATGAAAACCACAAAAAATAGGTTAGAAGCCATACTCAAGGCATTATTTAAAATAGAAACCTAACTATCCACTAAATAGGGATATAGTGCATTCACTTTGTGGGCCATTATGCAGCCATTGAAAGTGATAACAGGGAAGAAGCTAAACAGAGTTGGTCTCAGCTAGAGTCTGCTGTGCTGAGTGCTGTGCTCTTTGCGACCCCATGGACTGTAGCCTGCAAGGGCCCTCTGTCCATGGGGTTCTCCAGACAATAAAACTGGAATGGGTTGCCATGCTCTCCTCCAGAGGATCTTCCCAACCCAAGGATTAAACCCAGGTCTCCCTCATTGCGGGTGGATTCTTGACCATCTGAGCCACCATGGAAGCCTTGCTAGACTCTAGCCATAGACTAAATCCTTTCTAGAGTTCTGAAGCATGACTTGGACCAAAAGAGTTGGCCCCACCTTGACACAAGAAAACAGCTTTTCATGCTTTCACAGAAATTGGTTGTTGACTACCAGACCAGGACGAGGCTGCTTTCTTTCATCTGATGGCAATTCCCTGGGGAACAGGACAGCTGGGATCTCAGAGACACATGCACTGGTCCGTTAAAAGGGATCCGGGCGGGGGGCTTCCATAATAGCACCAGCATCTACCACGCCTTGGCGTCACGTCCTTCTCTTGAAGCTCACCCAGAAAGTGTAAAGAGAGGAAAAATGTGAAGTATCATAACATACTTATTTTACACATGATGCTGAAATTGGAGCCCCTGGGGACATGACCCAAGAAGAGACTCAAAGGTAACAGACCACCAGCATGGAAACTTTTGCTTCTGTGTGACATAAATGTTATATATTATTTTCATGTTAGACTGTAATTAATTGCTCCAGGAGACTGGGGATTTTTGTCTGCTATTTACCCTGATTTTTCCCTTGAACATTATTAAACACCTATTAACATGCAATAAATATTGATTGAATAAATTAACTCCTAAACACTGAAAAAAATGCTAGTTTTACACAAACATAATAAATAATGGAAAAACAACCTATGTTGAGAGTTCTAGAATTGCAAAAGGTATGGACTAAAATATAAGATGTATGGACTCACATGAATTTCATCTTCACTCAAGACTCTAAGAATCTTAAACTAGCTGAATTTGACACTTTTACATTCAACATCTTTCCACCCCCAGTTAAAACTATTACTTAATATTCTGCTCCATAACTGTAATCAAAAATATTCACACTTGGAGGCCTAAACAATACTATATATAAGACAAAGTATTGTCTATCATGGAAACTTCATATCTTTACTGTTTTCATATAAAATATGGTAACATATAGCAATGAAAAAAGTATTTTATTCAGTTCTGAGGCATAACATAAAATACATAAAGTTTTAAAAATGTTTAAGACAAAATACTATCAGCATAGCACAAAAGTTAATGAAATATCCTACAATGTTAGCAAGTATAGAGTTCTTTTCTTAATTTAATTAAGTCTCCAAAAGTAGAAATTAAGAAATAATCTTTAAAGGGCTTTATGTAGTTCCTTTAATGTTCATGTTTGTCTTCATATCCAGAAACCCTTTCTGTGTGATGTAGTGACTGTTAAAATATTATATATTTAATTGACTTTTAGAACCTATAAAATGATCTTTGAGCTATGACCATAATTTGTATTCTGGTATAGATTTGGTAGGAACAGATGGGAGAGAATCAGGATGATAATGAAAGATTTAAACCTAGCTGGTCAAAAAACAAATACTTTGCATATTTTATTGTCTATGAAGAGATGAGGGAGCTTACCAGCCTGTATCCCCTTTCCTAATAGTCAAGAAGCCTCAATATTACCAGTGTTCAGCTCACTTATATAGTAAATCAGATACAGACATATCACTATCTATTCCATGTAACAAGTGTAACTGAAATGCCTTAATTAAAAAAAAAGGTGTTACTCAGCATAAGCTGTAATGGCAAGAGAGGCCGCAAAGGGAAATGAAACACAGCTGGTGATGCTTGGCCGTGCCTTTGCAGGCACATGGCCATTGCTCCATTGCTTCCCATAGTGTGCCCTCCAAAACTCAGAGTGGAGCTAACAGCCAAGATATGAAGCCAGTTGTTGATGACTTATTAGCATTAAATCATCAGATGCAGAAATTAAGAGGTCATAACTAACAATCCTGCATAACCCCCAACTTAAAAAAAATTCACCACCCTGCTGACTAAATTCACATTACTGAAAAACAACAAATGAAAATCTAAGACAGTAAGCAAACAGCACATACTTTAGAAAAACCTTTAATGTGTTGCTTTGAACAAGTCTATGTAACAAATATGTAATGTAATTATATTTTCTGTTAACCCATTTCATTGTGAAATTCTTCATTCAGGATTCAAAGGTTCTAGGAGTATCAGCGATGCCAAAAATCTAAGAAAATCTGACCAAGTCATAGCTGTTTATAAATTTTCTGTTTCTATTAAAAAAAATGTCTTCAGTATTTGCACAAGGGAAGATATGCTACATAATGATGGCCTTTGAATTTTTATTTGTATTTTGTTGGCAGTTTGGTTGGTTTTGACAACATTTATTGAGCACCTACTGTGTGCCAGGCACTGTACTAGATCCTGGAGACATAAAGATGAATAAGACCTGGGTCCTATCCCCAAAGAGCTTACAGTCGCTTGTAGGCAAACAGGTAGTGCAGAGACATAGTGTTTATTCTAAAATGGACAAAAAATGTCAGTAATGTAGTTAATATTGGGCCTTTACATGCAATGACATGTCATTATTTGTAATGTCAAGGCAAGCCATTAAAATGAAGACCATTGCATATGATAAAACAGTAAAATCATTAAGACCTAACTTTTAAAGATTCACATGATAAAGGTAGTCAATACTAAAAGTTTACACCGTAGTTTTCCAAGTATTTTATACTTAGAATTATTATTGCCCACAGTTGTGCTCTAGTCAAAGCCGTAATTCCAGTTACTGAGTCATTCACATCTCAGCATGCTGGGTTCAGTTTCCCACTGAGCTTATGAACTAGAATGGCTAATTCCTCAGTTGCCTGGCTCTTGTCCCCCAGAAGTTCATAATGAAGGCTGGAGATATCTTACTTGATTTCTTCTAATTCACCTGTAGTGTTTGTATTAAAAACATAATTGGTAATTTGCTCTTTGGATTTAGAAAAAAAAAGAAGGAGAAGAATTAAATTCATACAACATGAATACATCTGTCTCATAATATCTCCAACATGGTTACTTTGGATTTTTTCATTTAAAATGTTTAAGAAATGCTTTCTTTTAAAAATGCACTGACTTTGGGAAAAGCTATAACAGTAGTCCAGCTGTGTTTTAAAAGTAAACATCAACTAAAGTGTTGTCCTGGCTCAGCCCATTTTTAACACAGTGTGATTTATCTGTTGGGGGTTCCCAGATGGCAGATTTATCTGTTAACTAGTAATCTATAATCAGGATGTAATCTATAATCGGGGTATCTCCTTTCTGTCTTCAGAGAGTTCCTCTGGTTCCCTGAGCCATAAGGGTTGACACCTACATAGATCATCTCCCACTGCTAGGCTAGAAGGAAATCCTAGTCAAGGAAATATTACTGAAAAGGAATCAATCTATTCAATAGGCAAATGCTCACATGGAAGCAGTATATTTGAGGTTAAGGTTGAAGGAAGGGAAAGCAAGGAAAAAGAGGAAAGGTTTTTCTTAGGGAAGCCAATGGTAATGACTATGGAGTCAGGGAACGAACAGATCAGGTTGTGTGGCACAGGCAATGATGTATTTAATAGAAGGAGACAACAAGCAATGGTGAAATTAAGAAGCTTGGTTGTGATACCACGCAAGGTTTACACACACAGAAGGCTATAGGAAACTTCTGGCTAAAATACAACTATTCCCATAGTTTAGCTTGGCAATATTTTAAGAATTTGTAGATTTCAGTTAAAAACTGGATTCTCTTGCAAAGAACTGAAATGTAGATGTCACTGACCTTGAAAAGTAACCTTTGGGGGTATGAACTTATTTTGAATCCAAGAAATGATTCTTCGAATCATTGGCACTTTAACAACATTTTGTAATAGAATCACACGTAAAACATATCTTTTATGATACTTCCTGGTATCTTTGTGATGTTTTAAAGTATAATCCATGTTCTTTTATTATATAAAAGACAGGACCTTTTATTTTAAGGAATCCTAACTCTTATTCAAGAATACATACAAAACACATATTCATTCTTTTCATCTTTTCATGGCAAAGAAAGAAAAAATGGAGGTGATTTTCCTTTCACATATGGCAATAGGAAATAAACTGATCAATTTTGAAATCACAAGGCTTCCATGGAAGAAATGGATTCTCACACCATTTAGTATCATATTAGGACCATAAGCCAGTGAGCTTTCTCTTGCCTCTCTACTACCATCTCCTTCTTCCTTGTTTTTGAGTTATGGAAAGCCTACACACCAAGTGTTGTATTTATCAATATGGGAAATATATTTATTAAATGAGGTGGTTACATTATATGATACACTCTTTTAGTTAGAACTTGTCCCAAACTGTAAATTCTCTTTAATTCATTAATTCTCATTAATTCATTTTCCTCTTTTGTGTAAAAGGATTTAGAAGACAGCTCCTTTTTTTCTGAAGCTGTCATGGTGGCTTAGGTCTGCAAGTCACTTAATTTTTTTGTTTTCAGGGAGGTTATGGCACAACTGATAAGGTTTCTCCTTTCTAAACTAAAACTCAATTACAGTCCTGTCTCTGAGACTGTTTCTAGATGACCATGATTGGACTTTTTGCTGGTTCCCAAAAATAGATTGTTGGATTTCAGTGCTACAAACACATACCTTTGTGTTGACTGAGATTTGGGATTCCATGCATTAATCAAGTAATGGCTTCAGAGCTCATAAAGAGTTTAGTTCAGCTCTTTCTTATCAGTGTAGAAGATCTAATAGCAACTCATTGGTGTTGAAAGCTGTAGTTTTCATTAAAAACAAACAAAAATTTTGGCTGTGCTACAAGGATTCTAATTTCTCAACTAGGATTGGAACCCTTGGCCCCTGCAGTGGAGGCAAGAAGTCCCTACCACTGAAATGATAGGGAATCCCTGCAGTTGTCATTTTTAAGTTCAGTTCAGTTCAGTTCAGTTGCTCAGTTGTGTCAGACTCTTTGCAACCCCATGGACTGCAGCACACCAGGCCTCCCTGTCCCTCACCAACTCCTGGAATTAACCCAAACTCATGTCCATCGAGTCAGTGATGCCATCCAACCAACTCATGCTCTGTCGTCCCCTTCTCCTGCCTTCAATCTTTCCCAGCATCAGGGTCTTTTCAAATGACTCAACTCTTCGCATGAGGTGGCCCAAGTATAGAGTCTCAGCTTCAGCATCAGTCCTTCCAATGAATATTCAGGACTAATCTCCTGTAGGATGGACTGGTTGGATCTCCTTGCAGTCCAAGGGATTCTCAAGAGTCTTCTCCAACACCACACTTCAAAAGCATCAATTCTTCAGCACTCAGCTTTCTTTATAGTCCAACTCTCACATCCATACATGACCACTGGAAAAACCGTAACCTTGACAAGTAGGACCTTTGTTGACAAAGTAATGTCTCTGCTTTTTAAAATGCGGTCTAGGTTGGTCATAACTTTCCTTCCAAGGACTAAGCGTCTTTTAATGAGTTTGGAGCCCGCAAAAATAAAATCTAGCACTGTTTCAATTGTTTTCCCATCTATTTCCCATGAAGTGATGGGACCAGATGCCATGATCTTAGTTTTATGAGTGTTGAGCTTTAAGCCAACTTTTTCACTCTCCTCTTTCACTTTCATCAAGAGGCTTTTGAGTTCCTCTTCACTTTCTGCCATTAGGGTGGTGTCATCTGCGTATCTGAGGTTATTGATATTTCTCCCAGCAATCATGATTCTAGCTTGTGCTTCCTCCAGCCCAGCATTTCTCATGATGTACTCCGCATATAAGTTAAATAAGCAGGGTGACAATATACAGCCTTGACATACTCCTTTTCCTATTTGGAACCAGTCTGTTGTCCCATGTCTAGTTCTAACAGTCGCTTCCTGACCTGCATATGGGTTTCTCAAGAGGCAGGTCAGGTGGTCTGGTATTCCCATCTCTTTCAGAATTCTCCACAGTTTATTGTGATCCACACAGTCAAAGGCTTTGGCATAGTCAATAAAGCAGAAATAGATGTTTTTCTGGAACTCTCTTGCTTTTTCCATGATCCAGCAGATGTTGGCAACTTAATCTCTGGTTCCTCTGCCTTTTCTAAAACCAGCTTGAACATCTGAAAGTTCATGGTTCACATACTGTTGAAGCCTGGCTCGGAGAATTTTGAGCATTACTTTGTTAGCATATGAGATGAGTGCAATTGTGTGGTAGTTTGGGCATTCTTTCGCATTGCCTTTCTTTGGGATTGGAATGAAAACTGACCTTTTCCAGTCCTGTGGCCACTGCTGAGTTTTCCAAATTTGCTGGCATATTGAGTGCAGCACTTTCACAGCATCATCTTTCAGGATTTGAAATAGCTCAGCTGGAATTCCATCACCTCCACTAGCTTTGTTTGTAGTGATGCTTTCTATGGCCCACTTGACTTCACATTCCAGGATATCTGGCTCTAGATGAGTGATCACACCATCATGATTATCTGGGTCGTGAAGATCTTTTTTGTGCAGTTCTTCTGTGTATTCTTGCAACCTCTTCTTAATATCTTTTGCTTCTGTTAGGTCATCTATAGACACTTCTCACCTACAGATACTACTATATTTCTCACTATTTAAGAAATCTGTGAACTTATGCTCAATACAGAGAATCTGGAGAGTAAAGAGAACAAAAAATTAACAAAACTAATCAATTATTCCAGCAGCCAAAGATAATCATTGTTGTTATTTTAGTGTATGTTTTTCCAACATCTTTTTAAAATTTTGTATATATACTAATTACTATATGCATTATGTTTTCTAAATACCATACATTGTTATATTATGTTTTCCTCTCACAATAATATATACTGTAACTACATTTCAAATTAAATAAATGCTGTTACAAGATAACTGCTTATCCATACAGAAAATATTAAATTGGAGCCCTACTTCACAGAAGCACACAAAAATGAATCCCATGTGCATCTTAAATATGAAAGACAGAGCTTTTAAATAATTTAAAGAAAGTATAGAATAATATAAATTTAGTATACAACTGGATGTTTTTCAAACAATATTAAAAATTCTAATATAGTAGAAAAGATTGATAAACACAAATTCATTACAATTAAAACTTCTGTTTATAAAGATACCAGAAAGAAAGCAAGCTACACACTGGGAGAAAATATTGGTGATACTTACAACATGCAAAGAATTTGGATCCAAGATTTGTGAAGAGCTTTATTGAGAAAAACCCAAATAATCCAACAGGAAAATAGGCATAAAACAAACAGGCACTTCACTGAAATGGAACTGTGAATGGTCAACAAGCATATAAAACAATCTCAAAATGCCTTCTTGGGGAAATGCAAATTATAATCAAGAGATACAGGGGGGAGGTGCAAAGGAGACTTGTATGAAGGCAGTCAAATGGTACAAACTTCCAGTACTAAGATAAGTAAGTACAAAGGACATGATATACAACATAATAAGTATGATTAATGCTCCAGTACATTATATGAAAGTTGATAAAGGAGTAAATCTGAAGAGTTCTCATCCCAAGAGAAAAATTTTTCTATTTATTTAATTTTATATCTATATGAGATCATGGATGTTCACTGAACTTACTATGATAAACATTTCATGATGTTCAGTTCAGTTCAGTTCAGTTGCTCAGTCATGTCCTACTCTTTGCAACCCCATGAATTGCAGCATGCCAGGCCTTCCTGTCCATCACCAACTCCCAGAGTTTGCTCAAACTCACCTCCATCGAATCAATGATGCCATCCAGCCATCGTATCCTCTGTCGCCCCCTTCTCCTCCTGCCCTCAATCCCTCCCAGCATCAGAGTCTTTTCCAATGAGTCAACTCTTCACATGAAGTGGCCAAAGTACTGGAGTTTCAGCTTTAGCATCATTCCTTCCAAAGAACACCCAGGGCTGATCTCCTTCAGAATGGACTGGTTGGATCTCCTTGGAGCCCAAGGGACTCTCAAGAGTCTTCTCCAACACCACAGTTCAAAAGCTTCAATTCTTTGGTGCTCAGCTTTCTTCACAGTCCAACTCTCATATCCATACATGACCACTGGAAAAACCAGAGCCTTGACTAGAGGGACCTTTGTTGGCAAAGTAATGTCTCTGCTTTTGAATATGCTATCTAGGTTGGTCATAACTTTCCTTCCAAGGAATAAGTGTCTTTTAATTTCATGGCTGCAACCATCTGCAGTGATTTTGGAGCCCCCCAAAATAAAGTCTGACACTGTTTCCACTGTTTCCCCATCTATTTCCCATGAAGTGATGGGACCAGATGCCATGATCTTCGTTTTCTGAATGTTGAGCTTGAAGCCAACTTTTTCACACTCCTCTTTCACTTTCATCAAGAGGCTTTTGAGTTCCTCTTCACTTTCTTCCATTAGGGTGGTGTCATCTGCATATCTGAGGTTATTGAAAACTGATGTTTTCCAGTCCTGTGGCCACTGCTGAGTTTTCCAGATTTGCTGGCATATTGAGTGCACTTTCACAGCATCATCTTTCAAGATTTGAAATAGCTTAACTGGAATTCCATCACCTCCACTAGCTTTGTTCATTGTGATGCTTTCTAAGGCCCACTTGACTTCACATTCCAGGATGTCTGGCTCTAGGTGAGTGATCACACCATCGTGATCATCTTGGTCATGAAGATCTTTTTTTGTATAGTTTTTCTGTGTATTCTTGCCACCTCTTCTTAATATCTTCTGCTTCTGTTAGGTCCATACCATTTCTGTCCTTTTTCGAGCCCATCTTTGCATGAAATATTCCCTCGGTATCTCTGTTTTTCTTGAAGAGATCTCTAGTCTTTCCCATTCTGTTGTTTTCCTCTATTTCTTTGCATTGATCACTGAGGAAGGCTTTTTTATCTCTTCTTGCTATTCTTTGGAACTCTGCATTCAGATGTTTATATCTTTCCTTTTCTCCTTGCTTTTCACTTCTCTTCTTTACACAGCTCTTTGTAAGGCCTCCTCAGACAGCCATTTTTCTTTTTTGCATTTCTTT
Source organism: Budorcas taxicolor (assembly GCF_023091745.1). Classification (NCBI taxonomy): domain Eukaryota; kingdom Metazoa; phylum Chordata; class Mammalia; order Artiodactyla; family Bovidae; genus Budorcas; species Budorcas taxicolor. The sequence continues at coordinate 3,835,920 of NC_068915.1, read as the reverse complement.
TCCATGGGAATAGTCTTGATCCCTGTCTCCTGTACAATGTCATGAACCTCTGCCCATAGTTCATAGTTCATCTGTCTATCAGATCTAGTCCCTTAAATCTATTTCTCACTTCCACCGTATAATCATAAGGGATTTGATTTAGGTCATACCTGAATGGTCTAGCAGTTTTCCCTACTTTCTTCAATTTAAGTCTGAATTTGGTAATAAGGAGTTCATGATCTGAGCCACAGTCAGCTCCTGGTCTTATTTTTCCTGACTGTATAGAGCTTCTCCATCTCTTGCTGCAGAGAATATAATCAGTCTGATTTCGGTGTTGACCATCTGGTGATGTCCATGTGTAGAGTCTTCTCTTGTGTTGTTGGAAGAGGGTGTTTGCTATGACCAGTGCATTTTCTTGGCAAAACTCTATTAGCCTTTGCCCTGCTTCATTCCGTATTCCAAGGCCAAATTTGCCTGTTGCTCCAGGTGTTTCTTGACTTCCTACTTTTGCATTCCAGTCCCCTATAATGAAAAGGACATCTTTTTGGGGTGTTACTTCTAAAAGGTCTTGTAGGTCTTCATAGAACCGATCAACTTCAGCTTCTTCAATGTTACTGGTTGGGGCATAGACTTGGATTACTGTAATATTGAATGGTTTGCCTTGGAAATGAACAGAGATCATTCTGTCGTTTTCGAGATTGCATCCAATTACTGCATTTCAGACTCTTTTGTTGACCATGATGGCTACTCCGTTTCTTCTAAGGGATTCCTGCCTGTAGTAGTATATATAATGGTCATCTGAGTTAAATTCACCCATTCCAGTCCATTTTAGTTCACTGATTCCTAGAATATCGACATTCACTCTTCCCATCTCCTGTTTGACCACTTCCAATTTCCCTTGATTCATGGACCTAACATTCCAAGCATCAGACCTTGCTTCTATCACCAGTCACATCCACAACTGGATATTGTTTTTGCTTTGGCTCCATCCCTTCATTCTTTCTGGAGTTATTTCTCCACTGATCTCCAGTAGCATATTGGGCACCTATCGACCTGGGGAGTTCCTCTTTCAGTACCCTATCATTTGCCTTTTCATATTGTTCATGGGGTTCTCAAGGGAAGAATGCTGAAGTGGTTTGCCATTCCCTTCACCAGTGGACTACATTCTGTCAGACCTCTCCACCATGACCTGCCCGTCTTGGGTGGCCCCATGGGCATGGCTTGGTTTCATTGAGTTAGACAAAGCTGTGGTCCTAGTGTGATTAGATTGACTAGTTTTCTGTGATTATGGTTTCAGTGTGTCTGCCCTCTGATACCCTCTTGCAACACCTACCGTCTTACTTGGGTTTCTCTTACCTTGGATGAGGGGTATCTCCTCGCCACCTCCCCTCCTGACCTTGAATATGGAGTAGCTCCTCTCGGCCCTCCTGCAACCGTGCAGTCACTGCTCCTTGGATGTGGGGTACTTAAGTCAAATCATTATGCTGTACACCTTAACTTTATACAGTGCTGTATGTCCATTATATATCCATAAAATTCGAAAAAAGACAAAAAGTGATACAATGTTATATCTAAAAAGGGAAAAATTAATAGATCTTACAACGCCAAGTGTTGGAAACGATGTGGATCAATGGAACTTCTGTACTTTACTGGCATGTGTATAAGATCATTTTGAAAAGCAGTTCAGCATTCTCTGTTTTCCTGGAATACAGTCGATTTGCAATAGTCTACTAGCTTCAGGTGTACAATGCAGTGATTTAATATTGGTTATTAAGAAATGGCTCTCTTTCCTTGTGCCATACAATATATCTTTGAGCTTATTTTATACATAGTAGTTTGTACCTCTTAACCCCTTATCAATTTGGCATTATCTTTTAAAGTGAAACATTTCCATATCCTGTCACCCAGAAAGTCCACTCCTTGGTACAAGGCCTAGAGAAACTGCATATGTGGACCAAGAGACAAAAAACCTGGAAACAATCCAAACAAATACCAAATAGACAAATCATGGTATATTACACAATGTAATGTCATTTTGCTCACCAATGAAATTAATTAGTGAACTTAATGAACCAGAGCCACACACAACAGTATGGATGAATCTTAGAAGCATAAATGTTGAATAAAAAATTCAAGTTGCAGACTTTATTAAACATGAAATTATATTCTCATAAAGCTTACCCAATAACAAGTAAATTTACATAGTGCATTTTTTTCAGACTGTATATATATGTATTAGGGTTTCCCTGGTGGCTCAGTGTTAAAGAGGTAAAGAATCCACCTGGTAGTGCCAGAGACTAGGGTTCGATCCCTGGGTTGTGAAGATCCCCTGGAGAAGGAAATGACAACCCATGCCAGTGCTCTTGCCTGGAGAATCCCAAGGTCAGAGGAGCCTGGTGGGCTACAGTCCATGGGGTTGCAAAGAATCAGACACAACTTAGGAACTAAACAACATATATGTAATAAGCCTATATTTGAAAAGAAAACCAAAGCAAGAGGGTGAGAAACCCAAATTTCAGGATAGTGATTACCCTTTAGGTGGTGACAAGGGTGTGGCCTCGGGAGCCGCAGCCGGGCAGAGGCAATGGACAGACTTGGTTTTCTCTCCTGGGGACGTGGTGGATTCCTAGGTATGTGTGTAATTGATCACGTCATAACTGATCATGTGTTGCACACATTCTTGTGCATATACCATACATCACATTAAAAAGATAAAGAAGTAAAAATGTCTGAACTGAAATGCAAATATAGGGAGGGTGGAAAATATACCTCCGTTTTAAGAAAGCAAAAATTATGAACTGAAGTGACCTACTAGATGCCAAGGTCAAGTAAAAAACAGAGATGCAAGATAATTCGAAACGTCTGCCTCAGAGAAGTTGAGAGGGAGTCTTTGCTATCAAGAAAGAAAAGCCTATATTATCAGTCATCATAAAATATATATAAAATGTGTTGAGTTGTGTGGAATCAGAACCTCAGGACAGACTCACGGCTGGGTAGATCTTAACCAGGACTCATTCATTCATTCACCAATACGTAGCTCTGTTCCTGGTACCATACTAGACACTGTGGATGTAACATGGAACACAATCACTGCTCCAATGAAACGTTACTGGGACAACTCACTATGACACGTCAACATATCAGGTATGTTATTAAGTTTAGGGGACAGTGTAGGCATATTCTTATAGAAAGAAAAAACAAATCTTTATCAGTTAAAAGCAGCTTGAAAGGCACTAATACAAATCAGTGGGAAAGAAAAGACTACTCAACAAATAGCTCTGGGACAATGGATCATCCTTACAGGGAAGTTAAAAGGATAAGCCATAAGGAAAAGGTTGATGAAGCTAACCATATTAAGACAGTTTAAAACTTTCATATTAGGAAGGATGCCAGACAACATGTAATCTTATGTCAAACAGGATTTTTCCTTTTGTCCTAGAATTGTTGATAAACCCCAAACTGATGATAAAGGATGATAAGTACCCCATGGTGTAAGACCATTTTGCCACCTTCAGTTGGAGCCAGCCACCTCCCTTCAGAGCTCACTGAGAATCTCTAGACCAGTTCTGAACCTACCAACTTGCCTGGATTTAAATGTGTTTTCAGTTATTTACAAGCTATGGAATCTTGGTGACTATCTGTGTAGTGTAAATATTAGAATCTATCTTGTAAAAGGCAATATAAGTAAATTACATAGAAGTTGCTTAATTAATATAGCTATCATCCCTTAGTTTTATTCCTTATTAGCATTTATGCTTCTTTTATAAAGCAAAGTCTTTATTAACCAATAATGTTGGGACTGCAGGCAAAGATCATGAAACTTCCAAGTAATAAGTAAAAGTATCATTTAAAATAATATCTCTACCTATATTTACAATGGATTGTTCAATCAAAGCCAGTATCAAAAATTAAATTGGTCAATAACAGAATCATCTTCTTTCCCTCTTGGTCAAATTGCCAACTAATGCAAGGAAAGTCTATAAATTAACTTCCATGTTCCGCAGGCCTCCTTGAATTACCCATATTTCTCTGAATGAGCCTGTGGTCACTCTTTAAAGGAGACATTGTTACTTTATTGAGTGGACTATGGATTTTCTTTGTCCAGAGTATGGAAAGCTTGGCGGTAGTTACCTCAAACATTAACTCTTGCAAACAAATTTAAGTTCATTTCTCAGTCTTCCACTAAGACTGGAAACAGGAGTGAGATTTGGATGGTTGGATATTTGCTATGCCCTGCTTTTCCAAAAGGCATCAAAGCTTTTCTTTTTCCTTGCTTATTTTTTACTGATTCAAGTTCAGTTAACAATTGGCAGGACTTCCCTGTTGGTCCAGTGTTTAAGAATTCACCTTGCAATACCGGGACATGGGTCTGATCCCTGGTTGGGGAACTAAGATCCCACACGCATCAGCCTCAGAGCAACTAAGTCCACGAGCCACAGCTACTGAGCCTGTGCACCACAGCAAGAGGGTCCGTGTGCCGCAACGAAAGATCCCGTATGCGGAAACAGACCTGATGGAGCCAAATAAATAAATAAATAAATATTACAAAATTCAACTAACAATTGTTAAGTGCTCTATCACACATTTTTACATTCATCTTCTCATTTACTTCTACAGAGAAGCCAAAATTGATCGATATCAGCAAGTTCTATACTCTGAATTTTAGCCATCTATAAAGTATGAATATAAAGTAACAAGATAGATTTGGACAAGCACAAATAACTTAGAAGTAGAGAGCAGAATTTGGGGGAGGGAAGAGACCTTGGAAATCATGTGTTTTTCATTTTTCCTACCACTTATCGTGACATACTCTGACAGATGTCCATTGTGCAGCCTCTGAATAAATCACAGGGGCTGTGATTCAGACCCTGCTACTTTTTCCAGACAGCTGGTTTAGTCTATTTTGGGACAACAGTAGCTGTTAAAAAATCCCTTTGTATTGAGCCCAAAGGCTGCTTCAGACTACTGGTCCAAGTTTTGTTCTTTGGAGAAACAGAGAACAGGTTTGCTTGCTTCTTCTTCTACTTGATCAGCTTTCATCTCCTCTGCGTTTCCCTGGGTCCCCATACCATTTTATTTACATCTCACCTATACTAGGTAGCCATATCCCAGGGCTGTGTGAAGGTCCGCCTACTTTTTTCTTTTTTCCCTTTCTCTCCATCTTTGTGCTGGCCTTCCATTCCATTTGAATTGAACCCATTCCTCTTGGATTGAACCCATTTTCATTATATAATGCCCTTCTTGTCTTTTGTTATGGACTTTGCTTTAAAGTCCATTTTGTCTGATATGAACATTGCTACCCCAACTTTATTTTCATTTGCCTAGAATATCTTTTTATATGCCCCATGGACGGAGGAGCCTGGTGGGCTACAGTCCGTGGGGTTGCGAAGAGTCAGACAGGACTGAGCAACTTCACCTTACCTATTTTCAGCTTGTGTGTTTCTTCAGTTAAGTAAGTCTCATAGGTAGCATATGGGTGGGTCTTGATTTTTACCCAATCAGCCACTATAGGTCTTTTGATTTGAGTATTTAGTCCATCTACATTTAAAGTGATTGTTGATAGTTATGCATTTATTGCTATTTTGCTACTTGTTTTCTGCTTGTTACTATAGTTGTTTTCTATTCTTTTTCTTCTCCTTTCCATGTCTTCCATTGTGGCCTGATGATTTTCTTTAGTGTTATATTTGTGCTCCTATTTTTTTTTTTTTGGTTCTATGCTGCTACTACTGCTGCTAAGTCACTTCAGTTGTGTCCAACTCTGTGCGACCCCATAGACGGCAGCCCACAAGGCTCTCCTGTCCTTGGGATTCTCCAGGCAAGAACACTGGAGTGGGTTGCTATTTCCTTCTCCAATGCATGAAAGTGAAAAGTGAAAGTGAAGGCACTCAGTCGTGTCTGACTCTTCACGACCCCATGGGCTGCAGCCTACCAGTCTCCTCTGTCCATGGGATTTTCCAGGCAAGAGTACTAGAGTGGGGTGCCATTGCCTTCTCCGTTTGGTTCTATAGTACATCATTTTTTTTAAGTTACCATAATATTTATATGTGTGTGTGTGTGTGTCTATGTTAGTCACTTAGTCCTGTCTGACTCTTTGTGACCCTCATGGACTATGTAGCCTGCCAGGCTCCTCTGTCCCTGGGATTTTCCAGGCAAGAATGCTGGAGTGGGTTGCCATTTCCTTCTCCAGGGGATCTTCCTGACTTAGGGATGGAACCTGGGTCTTCTGCATTGCAGGCATATTCTTTACCACTTGAGCCATCCAGGAAGCTCCATACAGATATATCTAATCTTTAACTACATTTGTCTTACAGTGATTGAAATTAAATGCAAACACATTCTAAAAGCTCTACATGTTTATCATAACATAAACCACCCCACATTTTATGTTTTTGATGTAATGTATTAAATCTTTACCTGTAACTCTTTAACTATTTATTGTAGTAATAGTTTATTTTTATAATGTTGTCTTTCATCCTTTGTACTAGCTTTTTGCAGTGGTTTGTCCACTACCTATACTATGTATTTGCCTTTACCAGTGAAATTTTTTCCTTAACATATTTTCTTATTTTTATGGCCTTTAAAAAACTTTCTTTAAAGACATTTTAATATATCTTGTAGGCTAGTTCAGTGGTGATGAAATCTTAGTTTCTGTTTGTCTGAAAAATTTTTATCTCTCCTTCAATTGTGAATAATTCCCTGCTGAGTAGTTTTTTTTTTTTTTTTAACTTAAAGTACTGTTAATATATCATGCCACTCCCTTTGGGCCTGCAAAGCTTCTGCTGAAATATCAGCTTAAGAATCCTGTCTTATGAGGATTCTCTTGTATGTGACTCCTTATTTTCATCTTGCTATCTTTAAAATTCCATATGTTTAACTTTTGCCATTTAAATTATGATATGTATTGGTGCAGGTCTCATTGGGTTCATCTTGTTTGGGACTTTGCTTCCTGACCGGGATATCTGTTTCCTTCTTGAAGTTAGGGGAGTTTTCCACCATTATTTCCACCAAATATGTTTTCTGGCCCTTTCTCTTTCTCTCCTCCGTTTAGGACCACTATAACGTGAGTGTTGGTGTGCCTGCTGTTCCACAGGTCCCTTAAACTATACCATTAGCTGTTTTGTTTGTTTTTGCTGTTTTTATAGGGTGACTTTTCCTCTTCTGTCTTCAGGGTTGTATCGCTAAACTTCTGTTGATTCCTTCTAGTGCATTTTTCACTTTGTTTATTCTATTTTCAGCTCTGATTGCTTTTCTATCTATATCTATATATTTTAAAATTCTTTATTACAGCTCTGTGTTCCTCTATGCTTTTCCCAAGTTCACTTAATGTTTTTATGGTCATTGCTTTGAACGCTTTTTCAAGTCATTGGTTTATGTTTGCTTTATTAAGGGTTTTATTTTCTGAAATTTAAACTTGTTATTTCATTTAGAACTTATTTCTCATCTTATTATGTTTGAATATTTATCTGTCTCTATGAAATGAGGCAAAACAATGGTCTATCTTGGTCCTGAAGGCATAGCCTTACGGGGTAACTGTTTATCTGCGTGTAGGGGCCACAGTGAGAGGGTTGGATCTGAAGTAAGTGCAGGCTGGGGCTTTTTTTTTGTTTCTGAAAGAGCTGGGGCCATTACCCTGGCAGGCAGGGTTGCGGGTGGGAATAGGAACTGGAGCCCTGCACAGGCCAGGGTTTCTTCCAGGGTGTTTGTGGGGCTGCTGGCTTGGTAGAAGTGGACTGGACCCAGGAAGGGTAAAGAGAGCGTGACTCCAGCTGCAGTGTCTCCCGGGGTGCTGACAGTTACGACATTAGCAGAAGGCAGGGGCCATGGCCTGGTATAGTCTGGGGAGTGCGCTGAGCTGGTCTCTCGGCAGGCTGGCCAGAACAGCAGGTACATTAGAGTCTGCTGCCTTCACCCTGGGACTGGGGAGCAAGTCTGTGCATGCATGCTTCAAGAGAAGAGTCTCGTTTCCCACAGCCCTTCTGTAAGCTCTTCCGATTTACACGCCAGGTAATGGAGTCACCTTCCTGGTGCCAGACTCCAGGGCTGGGGAACCCAATGAGGGGCTCCTCAGGGAAAATCGCTGAGCTTGCAGAACTCCCTCCTTCCTCTGAGTCCCTTCCTGAGGGGGATGGGGCATGTGTGGGTCCCGATTAGATCAGTCTCTTCCCCTTCTGCTACTGTCACTGAGTCTTTTTCTCTGTATCTTTGGTTGTTGAAGAGTCCTCTGGTAGTTTTCAGGTCATTCTTAAAGGGAACTGGTCTATGTGTAGTTTTGGTGTGTTCATGAAAGGTAATGAGCTAAGGGTTTTCCTCCTCCACCATCTTGATCCTGCCTATGCATATCTGATCTTTGCATAGAAATCTGTGTTACTTTTCACAGTGAACAGACCACGGTAAGTTAAATTTGAACAGCATTATTGGGGAACTGGCATTATTTAACTAAACCACAGTAACTAAAATCTGTGCTTATCAGAATGGTACAACATGAGAAGTGCTAGTATATTAAAAGTTTTTAAACTTAAAGATATTTTAATTTATTATTTATTTATTTAAGCCTGTAGTTTTCTTTTCTTTTTTTTCTCTTAATTTTATTTTATTTTATTATTATTTTTTTACTCTACAATATTGTATTGGTTTTGTCATACATCAACATGAATCTGCCACGGGTGTACACGTGTTCCCTATCCTGAACCCCCCTCCCACCTCCCTCCGCATACCATCCCTCTGGGTCATCCCAGTGCACCAGCCCCAGGCATCCTGTATCCTGCATTGAACCTGGAATGGTGATTCATTTCTTATATGATATTATACATGTTTCAATGCCATTCTCCCCAATCATCCCACCTTCTCCCTCTCTCACAGAGTCCGAAAGACTGTTTTATACATCTGTGTCTCTTTTACTGTCTCACATACAGGGTTATCATTACCATCTTTCTAAATTAAAAAAAAAAACCCTATAAACAAATGGGCAAAAAGATTATGCCACTATTGTAAACTGACAAGAAAAAAACAATGGAGAAATTCAGCCTTACTAATATAAAAAATACAGATTCTAGTATTGATCAGGATATAAGAAACTGACTTATGTTGTCACTGGACTGTAAACTGTCACAGCTTTGATGAGGTTAATCTGGTAATACATATCAAGGATTAAAACCGTACACATCCAAAAAAAAAGAATATTTTAAAAATTTGTTTTAAGTTAATAATGGGGAAACATAGAGTAAAAAACACAGTACATGGAACAAAACTACGTAGAACAAAAGAAGAAAGGGAATATTTATTCTACGTAATTTACTTGTGGAGGAAATCACAACTTTTTTTTTTAATGTGTGTTTATGAATTAGACAAAGTGTCTGTTGAAGTTTTTCGGAATGGTGTGACTTTTTTGATGACGGAGGAAATATGATATAGATAGCCATATTTTCTTATGAAATAGAGTGAGATAATTTTTAAATTCTGTATCCAAGATTGTCTTCATAATTGGCAAGATGCAGTACAAAATGAAAGTTTGGACCCTATGTTCAAAAGTTATTAAGAATTTCAAAACAGCAACAGAAAAGAATAAAAAAAACAAATGCTCCTTCTGAGTATGGTGACCTGTGAGACTACAGATTACATGCCCAGGTAGCCCACTTTGCATGTAACAAATAGCACATTGTTAGGTAGCATGTTGGTATACTTTAAGTTAGTAAACTGGTTGTTTTGGTTTAATTATTTATACTTCAACTTTTCAGACTCAAAGCTGTCCAATTTAGATTCTAAATTCTGTAGTCACTCTGATTATAAGTTGGCTAAAGCCAACATGCTCTTGAAAAAATGGTTTATAATTTTTAAAATAACCAATATTGATATTGATGGTTCATCAGTATTCTGTATACTCTTATACAGAATAATGGACTTCCCAGGTGGCTCAGTGGAAAAGAATTCGCCTGCCAATGCAGGAGACACAGGTTTGATCCCTGGGTTGGGAGGATCCCCTTGAGAAGGAAATGGTAACATAGTCCAGCATTCTTACAGGGAAAATCTCATGGACAGAGGAGCCTGGTGGGTTGCAGCCCATGGGGTCTCAAAAGAGTCAGACATGACATAGCCACTAAACAACAGCAATACAGAATAGTAAGCACCTTTTGCTCTCTTAATGAGTCTTATGTGTAGGAATACAGCTGAGAAGGAAGACAGGGAGCAGAGCATCAGAAGGAAAGCTCCTGGGTTACAGCCATAGCTCACTCTGGAGGATGGGAAAGGGAGCATCAGTGATTCCATTGTAAAGCCTGTGATGCTCTCTTCATTTTCCTGCTCCTAATTTTTTTCTCATAAACCAAGAGAGATTGAAAATTTCAATAAATTGTGAATAGTAAATAGCTTTGTCTCTCTCTGCATAGGTGTGCTCAGTTCCTACAGTTGTGTCCAACTCTTTGTGACCCCATACACCCTAGCCCACCAGGATCCACTGTCCGTGGGATCTTTCCTGCAAGAATACTGGAGCAGGTTGCCATGCCCTCCTCCAGGGGATAGTCCCGACCCAGGGACAAACCTGTGTCTCCTGCATCTCCTGCATTGCAGGTGGATTCTTTACCTGCTGAGTGATCAGGGAAGCCCATATACATACAGCTATATAAAAAAAGATATTATATATCCATATATCACATCTATATTTCTATTATAAATAAATATATAGATGCATAAAATACATTTTATATGTACATTATAGATATGTAAGTTTGGATAGTTTGTGTATTAAATGTAGCTAGTTCTACGTATAAGTTATATCATATAATATATATATAGGTTGTATATATTATATATAGATAGAGCTATCTTATTTGTGTATGTGTCCAGCATATATATGTATACATATGTGCGTGTATGTATATTTTAGCACAAAAAAGTATGTCTCATTATTTTATCTGGTCTAAAAATTATTTCTTAAGATTGTGACCTAATATTTAGTTTTTAAAAGAAGTCTGATTTTCTGAATTCCCCTAGATGGTTAACCTAAAAAAAACTAGGGAAGTGAAATTGTCTAGATTATTTTTTCTGTGGACTTCCCTGGTGGCTCAGACAGTAAAGTGTCTGGCTACAATGCGGGAGACCCGGGGTTCAGTCTCTCGGTTGGGAAGATCCCCTGGAGAAGGAAATGGCAACCCACGCCAGTACTCTTGCCTGGAAAATCCCAAGGACGGAGGATCCTGGTAGGCTACAGTCCATGGGGTTGCAAAGAGTCGAACAAGACTGAGCGACTTCGCTTCACTTCACTTCAGTTCATTTTTTCTGTCACCACCAGGTGGCAGCAAAGGATAAGCGCACACGCATAGAGCCACCGCTCTCTATGTAAAGGAAAACATGAAACCTCTAAGTTCTGTAAAACAAGCTTACAATTAAAAATAGTCCTATAGTATAAAATAACTTAGATTATATGGGCTTTACAAGATATTACCTATTGAAATTCATATATCTGAGTTTTTTTTTTTTAATTGAAGAATAGCTGATTTACAGTATCAGTTTCAGGTGCATAACACTGATTCAGTTTTTTTTTTGTTTGTTTGTTTGGATTTCATTATAGGTCATTACAACATATCAAATATAATTTACTTTTCTATACAATAAATCCTTGTTACTTATCTATTGTATGTATAGTAGTTTGTATCTGTTAATCATATACCACTAACTTATCCTCCTACTTTTCCTCTTTGTTAATCATCAGTTTGTTTTCTGTGAGTTTGTTATATATATATATGTTTGTGTGTATTTGTTTTATGTTTTAAGTTCTATTTATGAAAAGTGAAAATGAAAGTTTCTCAGTGTGTCCCACTGTTTTCAATCCCCTGGACTGTACAGTCCATGGAATTCTCCAGGTCAGAATACTGGAATAGGTAGCCTTTCTCTTCTCCAGGGGAACTTCCCAACCCAGAAATTGAACCCAGGTCTCCCGCATTGCAGGTGGATTCTTTACCAGTTGAGCCACCAGGGAAGCCCAAGAATACTGGAGTGGGTGTCCCTTCTCCAGCAGATCTTTCCACCCTAGGAATCGAACCAGGGTCTCTTGCATTGCAGGCAGATTCTTTACCAGCTGAACTGCCAGGGAAGCAAGTTCTACATATAAGTTATATCATGTACCATTTGTGTTTCTCTATCTGACTTACTTCACTAAGTTTATTGTCTAGGTCTATCCATGTTGCTGCAAAGGGAAATACTTCATGAAATGAATGAAATATTATATATATATACCACATCTTTTTAAAGGATTTTAAAATAACATTTATTTCTTAAAAGTTAACATATGCATAAGAGGAAACCAAAAAACACAAGAGGCAAAAAATAGTCATTCATAATCACAACCAGTTTACCATTGATACATCTCATTTCTATGTCTCATTTGTGTATTTTCACAACTAAGCATCCATTTTTATGTAAGTCAGATCATACAGTTATGTATCATGCTGTTTCACACATCATGAGTATTTACCGTTTCAAAGCCCCCAAGTTGTGAATATTTTGATAACCAAGAATACACTACACCAATTCAATTGAGAGGAAAAGTATATAATACTGCCTTTCATGGCAACAAACATTTCAGAAAAGCACAAAAATGGCAATAGGCCTCTAGATAAAGATACTGGCAGAGTTATGATTAAAATACTATATTCCCTTAATGTTCAGTTAAAAATGAGACATAAAGCAACAGAGTACAGAGAATAGTGCTTCTAAGAGGATTCATTATCTGATCTAAACTATTAAAGTATTAACAAAGAGGTATGTTTCCACTGAATGACTTATCAATGCACCCCTATAGCACAGCCAAGAGATGCACACACATCCATGGTTATCATCAAAATATGAATGTGAACACATCCACATACAGCCCTCCCTGTATACTTCTTTCTGCCCTCTGCTGCCAACCTAGTGAACAAGTCCTGATACACACTTCTTAGTGAAGGTTTAACAATTCCATGTCCAAAATGCTGCTTAAAACAAAACAAAACAAAAACCTTAATTGTAACAAAGATATTTACAAATGTTGAAGCCAACACGCAGGATTTTGAGCATAACCTTACTATCATGGGAGATAAGTACAATTGTCCGGTGGTTTGAACATTCTTTGTATTGCCCTTCTTGGGAACTGACCTTGAAGATGGATCTTTTCCAGTCCTGTGGCCACCGCTGAGTTTTCCAGATCTTCTGACATACTGCGTGCAGCACTTTGACAGCATCATCTTTTAGGATTTTAAATAGCTCTGCTGTAATTCCGTCACCTCCACGAGCTTTATTGATAGCAATGCTTCCTAAGGTCCACTTGACTTCACACTCCAGAATGTCTGGCTCTGGGTGAACGCTCACACCATCGTGATTACCTGGGTCATTAAGATCTCTTTTGTACAATTCTTCTGTGTATTCTTTCTATTTCTTCTTGATCTCTTCTGCTTCTATTAGGTCTTTAAGGTTTCGGTCCTTTATTGTGCCCATGTTTGGATGAAATGTTCCTTTGTGTTTCCAGTTTTCTTGAAGAGATCTGTAGTCGTTCCCCTTCTGTTGTTTTCCTCTGTTTCTTGGCATTTTTCATCAAAAGAGGCCTTCTTGTCTCTCCTTGCTGTTCTCTGGAACTCTGCATTCAGTTGGGTGTACTTCTCCCTTTCTTTCTTGCGTTTCACTTCTCTTCTTTCTTCAGCTATCTGCATCGTCTCCTCGGATAACCACTTAACCTCCTTGCTTCTCTTTTTCTCTGGGATGGATTTGTTGGCTGCCTCTGTCCAATATTATGGGCCTTTGTCTTGTGACCTTGATATATTTACTTCTTAGTTCACAGTACAGATGTTCAAGGTAGGGATTACATAATTTGCCACCGAATTGGTGGTTGTAAGACAAAGAAGAGTCAAAGCTTTTTATCTAGGTAAATGCATTTGATAATTAGCATAATCAAAAGAGAGCCAGAGGAGAAGCTAAGGGAGTTTGATTTTAGAAATTCCATAGTGAGTTACCCATTATTCATCCAGTGGAGAAAACAGGTGGCCAGTTGAATACACAAATTTTTAGTTCATGAAAGAAATCTGACTTGGGAGATACACCTTTGGTGTTAATTATCATGTGTACATAATCTTAGATTAAAGATTTAAATGAAAAAACTTAGGTAATAAAGGCAGTTATAGAAAAGAATATTTCTTGGACTGAGATCTGAAACAGGTCAATCAATAGCCGAAGGTCTAGAAAATGAGAAGAAATCAGCTGAAAGAGTTTCCAAATATGTAAAGTGAAACACTGAAAGAGAGTATGGCCCTTAGAAGTAGTGAAGATATTGTTTCAATAAGAAAATAAGGTAACCAACTACATCTAGTGCAGCTGATAACTCACTTATAGAGACTTTGAGAAACTGCAATTGATTTGGCAACATGGATGTCATCAGTTGTCGTAACAGTTTGCTGGAGCAATAGGAAAAATAAATTGCCTGTTTGAAGAGGGCCCAAGAAAAAACAAAAATATACAAAGTGAGTACAGTTTGCGTTAGCAACTCTTCAAGAAATTTTGTTATAAAGAGAAGTAGACCTGAAGTAGATTGATTATTTTTAAAGAAAGATAATTTAGTTTATATTTGTTGATGGAAATAATATAGTAATTTGATCATGCAAGAGAAAAATAGGGTATTTATAGAGGAAGACCTTTGAAACTTGCGAAGCGGTTGCATCAAGTGCAATATTATTGGTGATTGGCAACAGGGGAGCACCAACGCAAATTCACCTAACAGCAGTTAAGACAGAATAGAGGGTGATACAGTAAGTTGTTGATGTTGGTTATGGTCCAGGTAAATACAATAAATGAAGCATTTTGGACACATAGTATTAATTTCATTTCATGAAGATACCTAAAAGTGAATATAAATTATATTTTATGTGGATAATGAAATTACACAACACCTCTGCTTGCATGTGTGAGTTTACAACCACAACATGTGAGCCATCAACTCAAGGACCCCTGATCAGTGCCCTTTGGGGACCCGAAGGGGAGGAAATCCAAAGCAGAGGGCGTATGTGTGTGTATAAAGCTGACTCACTTTGCTGAACATTATAAGCTAACACAGCATTGTAAAATAACTATATTCCAGTAAAAACTAATTAAAAAAATAAGGCATCAATAAAGATAATATTACATCATAGCTCAACATTTAAGAAATCTACACACTTCTGAAAAAATTAGCTCTAAAAGGTATTATACATATATATTTGTATATACATGTGAAGAGAAAAGAAACTGGCCTTGGTTAATAAAATTATGAAAAAAATTCACCCTCACAATAGCTAAAAGATTGTAAATAAAGAAAATGTAAAAAATGAAACAATAAACAAAATTTAACTCGCAATTTTAGGCATTATTAATTAAGAAGTGCATTCAAATCCACTGGAATTTTTAAAAAGAATTTTAATTAGGGAATAAACTTGAAAAGTGTTGGTACAATTTTAATTACAACTAAAAACATAGCACAGTGCACATAGGTTAAAAACACAGCACAAGGCTCTACGACAAGTCTGTCAACAGTGGATATGGAATCTCATTGTATTTAAGCAATGATTATTTAAAGATGGTAGAATGGGTGACTACCTTTGTTCCATTTTTGAATTTTTCAGATTTTATAAAGTTAGCATTTTTAGTGATCAGAAAGTAATTAATAAAAGATATACAATTTTAGTCATTACTTTGATAATATAATATTATGAGTTGTGATGATAGGAGAATGGTCCATTATGGTTTGAACAGTCCACTGTTAGTAATACATCATAAGAATTATTTAAAAATAGGAAAATTCATTTAGTCACTAAGCTATGTCCAACTCTTTGCAACCCATAGAACAAAGCCCATCACTCTCTTCTGTCCATGGGATTTCCCAGATGAGAATGCTAGAGCAGTTCACCATTTCCTTCTCCAGAGGATATTCCTGACCCAGGGATTGAACTCACATCTCCTGCATTGGCAGGCAGATTCTTTACCACTGAATCACCAGATAAGCCCTCAAATAGGGAAATACCCAAAGTATAATTCTAGGAAATAAAAAGATACTCTGGTATATTGCTATGCTCATATTCATGTCAGCGTGTGCTGAAGAGAGAGAAGCAGAGGCAAAGAGAGATAGCAGGAGAGTGTCCTAATGAAGATATAAACCTCATTTATCTGGTGTATTGTGTCAGCTCAATGCTTGGGCCTGGGTCAAAGTCTGGCACAGAGTAGACATTGACATCTATTTGTCAAAGAATATATGCATGCGAAGATTAACACATTGAAACTCAAGGAAATGTACTAAAATGCGGTACATATTAATGTTGACTTTCAGTTCAGTTCAGTTCAGTTGCTCAGTCGTGTCCAACTCTTTGCGACCCCATGAATTGCAGCACGCCAGGCCTCCCTGTCCATCACCATCTCCCGGAGTTCACTCAGACTCACGTCCATCGAGTCCGTGATGCCATCCAGCCATCTCATCCTCTGTCATCTCCTTCTTCTCCTACCCCCAATCCCTCCCAGCATCAGAGTCTTTTCCAGTGAGTCAACTCTTCGCATGAGGTGGCCAAAGTACTGGAGCTTCAGCTTTAGCATCATTCCTTCCAAAGAAATCCCAGGGTTGATCTCCTTCAGAATGGACTGGTTGGATCTCCTTGCAGTCCAAGGGACTCTCAAGAGCCTTCTCCACCACCACAGGTCAAAGGCATCAATTCTTCAGCGCTCAGCCTTCTTCACAGTCCAACTCTCACATCCATACATGACCACAGGGAAATCCATAGCCTTGACTAGATGGACCTTAGTCTGCAAAGTAATGTCTCTGCTTTTGAATATACTATTGAGGTTGGTCATCACTTTTCTTCCAAGGAGTAAGTGTCTTTTAATTTCATGGCTGCAGTCACCATCTGCAGTGATTTTGGAGCCCCCCAAATAAAGTCTGACACGTGGAAAATTCTGAAAGAGATGGGAATACCAGACAACCTAACCTGCCTCTTGAGAAATCTGTATGCAGGTCAGGAAGCAACAGTTAGAACTGGACATGGAACAACAGACTGGTTCCAAATAGGAAAAGGAGTACGTCAAGGCTGTATATTGTCACCCTGCTTATTTAACTTATATGCAGAGTACATCATGAGAAACGCTGGACTGGAGGAAGCACAAGCTGGAATCAAGATTGCCAGGAGAAATATCAATAACCTCAGATATGCAGATGACACCACCCTTATGGCAGAAAGTGAAGAGGAGCTAAAAAGCCTCTTGATGAAAGTGAAAGAGGAGAGTGAAAAAGTTGGCTTGAAGCTCAACATTCAGAAAACAAAGATCATGGCATCTGGTCCCATGACTCCATGGGAAATAGATGGGGAAACAGTAGAAACAGTGTCAGACTTGGGTGGTGGAAAAATAGGTGATAGATAAGTTTTGAAAAAATGTTTCCTTTTACATTTTTATATTATCTAATATTTCTAAAATACTTACATAGTATATATCTATTTCTTATCCTGATCTAAAGTACCTCAAAAAAAAAAAAAGTCAAATACATGTCAATGTGATTTTGGGCACAAAAAGAAAAGTAAATTGAAAATAACATTTTTATTCTTATAAAAAATTTTACTTTTTTTTGTATATCACAGTGAAATGGCTGCTCTGACTAAGCTTAAATCCAAATATCTCTATTTTGGCAGCAACCCCTCATAAAATGTGACTATGAAAATCACTGCTGGTGGTTAATTATTGTCAGAGTTGAAATTAGTATTCCAGCTACCAACTCTTTAAGGAGACCATAGTGCCAGAGAAAAGAAGCACCAGATGTTCAGATGACTGCAATTTGGTCCTTAGCAAAGGTTATAATCAAGTTCATAACATAAGCCTCAATGAAGAAGCAATGTATTATAGAAGAAAAGAACAATGAGAAAAAACTCATAAAAATGAGCTTAAAATTGGTCTTCATCACTTAGTAATTATGAGTTTGATTCATCCTTAACTGTTGTAAGCCCCAATTCCTTCAACTATATAATAGAGATCATGAAAACTGGCTCACTTGGTCATTTTGAGTATAGTTTAGAATATCTGTCAGATTTCAAAGAGCTTGTGTCAACCGTTTTTTTTTTTTTTGGCTGAGAATCTGTATATTACTTTCCCTTCCCTACCCAGCAAATCAGATGCCATCCAAATCATTTTATTAAAAAAAATATATATATCAACAGATCAACTATGTTGGAACAATTTGCTGATGTCACAGAAATAACTATTAAAAAATATTTTGAGATGTGTGTTTATAGATTGTTTTACTTAATATTTTGAAAACAATACTATAGTACCAAATAAAATGCAGTCTTTTTCATATCATATTGTTTACTTAATTTTACTTTAAAGGTGGCGTGGCTAAAAATAGTTTAAGATAATAGACCTTGACCTTTCCACGTGGTCAGAGTAGGAGATGCCTGTAGGCTGTAGATTCTGCAGCTTCTGAGTCAACCACCTCTTTAGCCAATATTCCCTCTGGTTATTAGGCAATGTGCCCACATTTCTTAAAGGGATTTCTAAAGTATCTTCACAAGTCTCTTCTCCCATAAGCTCTCCTTCCTGCTGATCTTCCATCATACCAGCATCCCAGGAGCATCTGAATTTTCTTGAGCATTGCTCTTCACTTCTCTTTCTCTTGATCCTTTAGAACTCTTTGTAACTGGTAACAGTCTTCAACTCTTTCTAGTTGCCTCCCACCTTAGGTCCTAAGCGACCACGTTTTTGCTAGTCTTGGAGAAACAAGGATTATAGATATTTACTAAGGTTTCCTGTCAAGGGAGAGAACCCACAGTTGAGATGACAGCAAGCTGGTGTCCTCACGAGTACTGAGGCTTCAATTAGACTGAGGTAGGAGGGGGAAGCTGGCCCCTTCCACCATGAGTTACAGCAAGGAGTCTACAGCCAGGAATCTACAAGAAGGCTATCACTTGACCGTGTTGCCATTCTCATCTTGAACTCCCAGCCTCCAGGATTGTGAGAATCACATTCCTGTTGTTTATAAGCCATCCACTATGCAATGCTTTGTTAGAGCAACCGCAAAGAACTAAGACATGGTGTGAAATAATCATTTTAGGGAAAAGGAAAATGAATTTACAAGGAAAGTAAATTATTCTGTTTATTGAACAATCGCTTTTAATTTTTGCTTATAAATTTTAAGTGAGTCTAGTGAGTTTTGGGAGAAGACAATGACACCCCACTCCAGTCAGTACTCTTTCCTGGGAAATCTCATGGAAGGTGGAGCCTGGTAGGCTGCAGTCCATGGGGTCGCGAAGAGTTGGACACGACTGAGCAAATTCATTTTCACTTTTCACTTTCATGCATTGGAGAAGGAAATGGCAACCCACTCCAGGGTTCTTGCCTGGGGAATCCCAGGAACGGCGGAGCCTTGGTGGGTTGCCGTCTATGGGGTTGCACAGAGTCGGACACGACTGAAGTGACTTAGCAGCAGCAGCAGCAGTGGGTTTTGTGGTATATTTCTGTCAGTGTTGGGCTGCTTTAACTGAATTACAATGTAGATGGTTGGGTTTAACAAAGTTTAGTGTTGCCAGATTTGAATGAAAGAGGAAAAGAGGAACAGGGAAGTAAGGATATTTGCTATGAACTGTTAAAGAGCTGGGCCATGGAATCTTCCTTGGGTGCAAGACATGAAGTCCTACGGGAGATAAAAAGTTTTGAAAAATAGGGAAAAACAGTGCATTCACTGAACTGAGAGTCTTAATGAGATCAAAGGGCTTCGGATTGGGGTCAAAAGTGTGAGCAGAATAGGAAGCAATCATGAATTGTGATCATGGATCAAGGTGTAAGAGCACGTCAGTGTCTAGGATATGAGCGTGTCAGTACACAGCTGTAGCAGCTTTGCTCTTTGGTGGCAGTGAGTGGAACCTGGGGAGGGCCGTGCTGATTCATCACAGAAATGATTTCAATAAGTCAGACAGAGAAGGAGAAATATCATATGATATCCCTTATACGTGGAATCTAAAAATATATATATATAAATGAACTTTTTACAGAACAGAAACAGACTCAGACTTAGGGAAAGAACTTATGGTTACCAGGGGAGAAGGATGAAGGGAAGGGATAGTTAGGGAGTTTGGGATGTACATGACACACTGCTATATTTAAAATGTTTGGGAACACATGTAAGAATTAAAGATTTTAAAATTAAAAAAATAAAAAACTATAAAAAAAATAAAAAATAAAAAAATAAATAAATAAAATGGATAGCCAACATGGACCTACTGTGCAGTACAGGGAACTCTGCTGAGTATTATGTGGCAGCCTGGAGGAAAGGGGAGTTTGGGGGAGAATTGATACATGTATATGTATAGCTGAGTCCCTTTGCTGTCTACCCGAAACTATCACAACATTGTTAATTGGCTATACTCCAACATAAAATAAAAAGTTTTAAAAAATGACTTTAAGACATGCTTTATATCTGTTACCCTCTCTCTCTAAAGCTAGCTCTAATTAAGCATTGCAAGGAGAATGAGGCATTCAACAAACAAACTGCTCAGATGACACATACCCTCAGCTTACCACTAGGCCTTGTCTCTCATTGTTCTTGGATAAAGAACACAACTCTAAGTATTTCCATATTGCCCAGTCTCTACCTAACTTATCAGCCTCATCTTAACCAAATGACTCTTCTTGGCTTTATTGTGTACTCAATATATAATGCACTCAGGATTCTCACTCTTTAAAAGTCAGCCCTTTCTTCCTTCAGAGGTCAGCTCAGTTAGTCTTTTCTTGGAAAATCTTCCCTAATTTTCCAAACTATCCCAATTCCAATCTCCCTGCCTCTTAAATTCAGAAATGCACATTAAATAATGAAGATCATGCTCCACATTTCAAAAAAATCTAAAATGTCATATCATCCCATTTTAGTGGGGATGTGGAAAAATATGAGTTCTTGAAAAGTTGATGAGAGCATATATAAGCCTCAATTCAGGTTTGATACACCATTGAGTAAAAAAACCACATAAGACACAGGAACACGATGAAGCAAATTTTGTAATAACTTAGTACTAATGAAAGTGAAATTCTGTTACATGTTACTGGAAAAAAAAAAGATGGATAAACAGGATAAGAACCACTATTTCAGTGGCGTGTTTTAGTGTTAACACACACACTCAGAAACTGCACTATTATGCTATATTAAGGCAACTCAGATCATAGTTAGACTGATTTAAAAATTCACCAAAGTGCTTAGAGTAAATATTTTTGTGGGTGAGCTTTGGGTGGAGAAACTTCAAATTAGTTTCTGGAAAATGAATTATTTGCGTTGAGTAGAATTATTAATAGACCACAAACACTTGCTAAAAGCCTAGACCTATTTTCTGGAAATTTCCGTTGACTGTAACTAATTCAGCCACTTACTCTAATGCAATGTTTAGTTGTTCCCTGTCACCATTCAGCTGTTTTCCTCTGGCATATCCTATGTGCTCACCCTCTCAGAGATGGCTATTCCAGGAAATTGCCTGTCAGACTTCTGAACATCTACTGTTCTGGGGGCAATCTGGCTTTTTCCTATATTAGGTGAAGTCAGCAAGGAGATTTTTGTCTTAAAGAAAAAATGATGTTTTAACTAAAATATTAAACAGATTTTTTTTTCTAAAATAACAAAGGGTTAGACTAAGACTTGAAACATACAAAATTAGAAAACTAGAATGAATATACATATTGCATCTTAATATTCAATCAGAAAAATGATTGATAAAAATATAGTACTTTTTAAATGGGGGAAAAATACCTTAAGTCAGGGAGGCCGGGGGAAAGAAGAAAAACAGACCTGACTTTTTTGATTCTACTTTGAATCCTATAGCACAAGCATTTATTTTTCTAGACTTGACTGTGAAGACTGAGGACAAGAATGATAATGTATTACAGAATAAGCTTGGGCTTTACCTTTTATCACCTTGGGGTCAGATACTTACCAACTGTATACTCTTAGGTCATTCACTTCTGTCTCTAATTCTTTGTTTCCCCTACATGAAAAGTACATATAATGAAAACATGTGTTCCCTATGCTTCCAGGGTAAAGTGGGACAGTGTGTTGAGGCATGTGGAAATTATTTACAAGTTGACATGCAAGTTAACATTATATTATCATTGTTCTGAGATTGGGTGTGGCTTCCTTACTAGCTCAGACAGTATGCAATGCAGGAGACATGGGTTGGATCCTTGGGTCAGGAAGATCCCCTGGAGAAGGAAATGGCAACCCACTCCAGTATTCTTGCTAGGGAAATTCCATGGACAGAGGAGCCTGGTGAGCTACAGTGTATCAGGTTGCAAAGAGTTGGACACAACTTAACCACACACACACACACACACACACACACACACACACACACACACACACAGAGGATTGAGTGAGTTCCTCCATGTCTCCACAAAAGCTGATGCCACAAAGATGTAGGAACACTGTTCTTATGGAGGAGAAAATAGAGAGAACACAGGGCACACTTCACCATCAGGTCCTTTGTCAGAATTGTCCCTGATGGCAATTCTGATTGTAGGGGACTGTTCCTCCCAGGAGTGATAAACAAGGGAAAAGAAGCCGGCTTGCACCTCTGGGTCACACCTCTGAGAACTATTTCGTCTAGTTAGGGCAACACGTAAAAAGCGTGAGACTAGATGTGAGTTTGCAAAAGAAAGGACAAGCCAATCTATAACATTAGTCTCTTGTGGGAAGTATCATGTTTTTAGTTTGGATAAAGCACAATGTTTTTATTACAACTCTCCATTTATCCACATATGGATAAATATGGTTAAAAAAGTATGAAAATTCAGTGATTTCAGAATAAGTATTCAAAATACACAAATGACCAGAATTTATCCTGAAGCTCAGCAAAACAGAATCTACCAGTCATCATCTTTATTTGTGGGTATTAGCCATAAAATACCCCTGGCTATTTGCTGTATGCAGTGATCTTACAGATATTATCTATCCCTGAGGTTGAAACATTGATTAAAGACATACACATAATTCAAAGGACAGAATTCTTTGGGTTGCTCAGGAAGCATTTAATGTTCTTGGATGCATGTCTTTAAAGTAACAGAAAATACTAAGTAGGACAAAAATAATTAAAGACAACAGAGAAGGGAAATAATGAGCAGTGTGTACCTATTTTATAAGAAAAGGCCAAATTCAAATTGTCCTCTGAATTTCTGTAGCACTCTTCCTATCCCATCTCCCATCAGGATAAAATGAATTCTGAGTTCCATCACAAGTGGGTTATAAATGAGAGCCATACGGATATAGTAAAATGCATATCAACCCCAAAGGATATAATTGCCTTCTACATAATGCAGTGATAACAGCAATAGGAAGGGAAATTTTCAAAATTTTTTTCATTTTATGCTAACATGATGCAGGTAACTATGGCAACATTTCCTGACAGTCTTAATTTAAACAGTAGATTCTGAAAAAAGTTCCAAATTGATTCCAGAAAAGAAATAGATTCATCATTGTCTACATAAATCTTATTTAAAGGAATGCTTTATACAGTAATGGAAAGGTTTTATCTAAATTACAATAATATATATTGTAGTTTTGTGTTCAACCTTGGCAACAATTAATTTACTTTTACATATATTCATAATGATTCCTAGGTAAGGATCAAAAGCTATCTATCATTTCTCTACTCACTAGAATGTATACAATGCCTATGAGACATAAAATTTTAGCATACTAAAAATGAAAGCAGTATTCAAATTCAGAACATTTTTAAATTGAGAATTATATTTAATCCAAATAGCTGGTTACTGGTGACACCACTGCTTAATTCCATGTGTTCACAAATAAAAGCACCATGAAGCTATGCATTTACACAGAAGATATTTTCACAAACATATGTGTGTGTGTGTATATGTATACACATACAGAAAGAGAAAGAGAAGTAGTGGTACTCATTAAGTCATATCTGACTGCGACCCCATGGACTGTAGCCTTCCAGGGTCCTCCATTCATGGGATTCCTGAGGCGAGAATACTGGAGTGGGTTGTTGTTTACTTCTCCAGGAGATCTTCCTCACCCAGGGATTGAACCCTCATCTCCTGCACTACAGGTGGATTCTTTACTACTGAGCCTTATATAGGCACAAGGCTATATAGCCTTGTGAGAGAAAAAAAAGTGATAGAGAATAAAAATCACAAGAAATATTTTAAATATTTAAAAAGCTGATAAATACCATAAGCATCACAAAATCTAGAAATATTCATAATTTACTTATTTGCCTTACTTTATTACTTATATTCACAACAATTATTTGACACACTTCACATTATAATTGCCATTTAATTTTGAACTGTGTAAGAATATGATTATTGAATGTAATTAATGACATTTTCTATAGAGGGAATAGACAATTCAGTCTTTCTTTTGGCATGGTGATCCAAATTTCTTTTTAAGAAATTTTTAAAATATGGAAGAATTTTAGTTTTACAAAGATGTGAATATGGTTCAGAGTTCCTATATATCCTTCACCCAGTTTTCTCTATTATCTGTTACAATGAACAAATCAATACTGAAACATCATCTTATAAAAATTTTTATTGGAGCATAGTTTATTTAAATGTTTTGTTAGTTTCTGCTGTACAGAAAAGTAAATCAGTTATATGAATACATATATCCACTCTTTTTTCAGGTTCTTCATCTTTGTATATATTATATATTTTGCCTCAAAATTCACATAGTTTCTCTCATCTATTGGACACAAGCTCATTTTGACTATTTCGAATAAAGAGATTCTATTTGAGTCAGGCTTGATCTCCGTTCTTGTTCTTATTTGTTCATACAAACCAGAGTCAGATTCTTAGGCCAAATCTTATCACATTAATAAAATAGGAAGAACACAAAGAGGTGAGACAGTTTTCCTAGGCACATTTATTTTTAATGCTTTCTTTCAGAGCTGGAAACACTACTGCTGACTCCACCCTATCATTGATGAGTCTCTATCTAGTACGCTTTTGTATATCAGCATTCTCTATTTTGGGAAACAGAAGTGGAAGGCAACAGCCTTGAGTTTCTCTTGATAGTTATAATATTTCACTAAAAATATGGATGACTGCACCCTGTGAACTAATACTTAAAATTGTGTTTTATTTTAAATTCCTTATGTGTATTAATATCATCTTTCCATCAGACCCAAGGTATATGCAAAAGTATATTTGGGAAACATGGTAACAGATCATTCCAAAGAACAGTGTGAGTGTTAAAAGCATGAGGGAATGGATGGATAGACTGTTCTCTGCTGGATATGGTTAAATTCTTCAGACTCTCTCAGACCTACACTAGATGGCTAGTCCAAGCAGAAGGAAAAAGATCTGAAATATCTCCTTCCTTATTTCATGCATATTGGCCCAAACTTCCTGATAGCAATAAAAGAAACAAACCTAAACTCTGTTGTCAGAGACACAACTATTTTCAGAGCTTTGTAAAAATGGCTTTGCATAGAACAGCTACTCTATTTGAAGAAAGATGATTCATTTCATTTCACTTCATTTCAATGGTGTTCACTTGACTTGCTTTAACCAATCCCACAATTTTGGGACACTTGAGAGTAGCTATTGAAACTGTAATTTTTTCAAGGTTTCTCAAAATTTCAAAACAATACAAACTTTTACAGCAATGCTCTATAGATAAAACATGAAAAAAATTAAATTTGTGTTTTTTACAAAAAGTGGCTTATGCTACTAGCATAGTATTATGTTCAAGGACCCATTAAACAATTATGTTACAAGCCTATAGAATCACTTTTTTGCTTTTTATAATATGTGATTTATATATCTTACATATTTTTATATTGTACTGAGATCTAAATGTATTACCATTTCTTAAAATTTCTTTTTTTTAAAAGATGACACTTTTTTTTTTAGTTAAGCTATTGGCACTTTCACTTCACTTCACTTTCACACACTATTGTAACTACAAACTTTAAATAAGAGCATAAGTAAACTTTTTATTTAGATATTCATGTTATTCCAAGAAAGAGACCATTTGATGATAATGATCCAACTGATCTTCAGCTCATCTAATATGACTTCAATTCAAGTGTATGCAATCTAGATGAGTAACGTTCACCTGAGATTAAAATTGACCAGTAAGTAAAGCTATTAGAAAAAAGTTAAATTTCAGTTTAGGTGGTCATTTTTGTGCTGATGAAATAACTACCACTTCATAATTTTTTTCATACTCTTATCATCTGCCCTAAGATAGAGTATATGGAACAACAGACTGGTTCCAAATAGGAAAAGGAGTACATCAAGGATGTTATATTGTCACCCTGCTTATTTAACTTCTATGCAGGGTACATCATGAGCAACGCTGGACTGGAAGAAACACAAGCTGGAATCAAGATTGCCGGGAGAAATATCAATAACCTCAGATAGGCAGATGAAACCACCCTTATGGCAGAAAGTAAAGAGGAACTAAAAAGCCTCTTGATGAAAGTGAAAGAGGAGAGTCAAAAAGTTGGCTTAAAGGCTCAACATCCAGAAAACGAAGATCATGGCATCTGGTCCCATCACTTCATGGGAAATAGACGGGGAAACAGTGGAAACAGCGTCAGACTTAATTTTTTTGGGCTCCAAAATCACTGCAGATGGTGATTGCAGTCATTAAATTAAAAGATGCTTACTCCTTGGAAGAAAAGTTATGAGCAACCTAGATAGCATATTCAAAAGCAGAGATATTACTTTGCCGACTAAGGTCCGTCTAGTCAAGGCTATGATTTTTCCAGTGGTCATGTATGGATGTGAGAGTTGGACTGTGAAAAAGGCTGAGCGCCAAAGAATTGATGCTTTTGAACTGTGGTGTTGGAGAAGACTCTTGAGAGTCCCTTGGACTGCAAGGAGATCCAACCAGTCCATTCTGAAGGAGATCAACCCTGGGATTTCTTTGGAAGGAATGATGCTAAAGCTGAAACTCCAGTACTTTGGCCACCTCATGTGAAGAGTTGACTCACTGGAAAAAACTTGGATGCTGGGAGGGATTTGGGGGCAGGAGAAGAAGGGGACGACACAGGATGAGGTGGCTGGATGGCATCACTGACTCGATGGACGTGAGACTGAGTGAAAACTCTGGGAGTTGGTGATGGACAGGGAGGCCTGGCGTGCTGCGATTCATGGGGTCACAAAGAGTCGGACACGACTGACTGACTGAACTGAACTGAAGATGTAGAGAGCACCTGTGGAAGTATCTGTAATATCTGACACAAAGTCTTTATACTTAAGTATAAGGGCTCTTACTTGTCCCCTTTGGGTCATTTTAGGCAATCTGGGAATTTGTAAAGGCCAACACATATAATAGACCCTTCAGTTATTGGGGAAAATGAGGGTATTCTTTTCTTTCAGTTTCACTGAGATACAACTGACAAAAAATATTTCATAAATTTTGGAGAAGGAGATGGTCACCACCCCCATAATCTTGCCTGGAAAATTCCATGGACAGGAGCCTGGTGGGCTTCAGTCCATGGGGTTTGATGCAAAAAGTTGGACAAGGCAGAGCATGCACACACACTATATAAATTTAAGGTGTGCAGAAAATGATTTGACATATACATAGCAAAATGATAACCATAGTACTGTTAGTCAACATCCATAGTCTCATAGAGATAAAAAGCAGGAGAGAAAAAAAGGAGAAATGTGATGTGTTCTTTTCTGTGTGATGAGAAATTCTAGGACTTAACTCTCTTCAGTTTAGTTCAGTTTAGTCGCTCAATCATGTCCGACTCTTTGCGACCCCATGAATCGCAGCACGCCAGGCCTCCCTGTCCATCACCAACTCCCAGAGTTCACTCAGACTCAAGTCCATCGAGTCAGTGATGCCATCCAGCCATCTCATCCTGGGTCGTCCCCTTCTCCTCCTGCTCCTAATCCCTCCCAGCATCAGAGTCTTTTCCAGTGAGTCAACTCTTCACATGAGGTGGCCAAAGTACTGAAGTTTCAGCTTTAGCATCATTCCTTCCAAAGAAATCCCAGGGCTGATCTCCTTCAGAATGGACTGGTTGGATCTCCTTGCAGTCCAAGGTACTCTCAAGAGTCTTCTCCAACACCACAGTTCAAAAGCATCAATTCTTCTGTGCTCAGCCTTCTTCACAGTCCAACTCTCACATCCATACATGACCACAGGAAAACCATAGCCTTGACTAGACGGACCTTAGTTGGCAAAGTAATATCTCTGCTTTTGAATATGCTATCTATGTTGGTCATAACTTTCATTCCAAGGAGTAAGCGTCTTTTAATTTCATGGCTGCAATCACCATCTGCAGTGATTTTGGAGCCCAAAAAATAAAGTCTGACGCTGTTTCCACTGTTTCCCCATCTATTTCCCATGAAGTGATGGGACCAGATGCCATGACCTTCGTTTTCTGGATGTTGAGCTTCAAGCCAACTTTTTCACTCTCCACTTTCACTTTCATCAAGAGGCTTTTTAGTTCCTCTTCACTTTCTGCCATAAGGGTGGTGTCATCTGCCTATCTGAGGTTATTGATATTTCTCCTGGCAATCTTGATTCCAGCTTGTGTTTCTTCCAGTCCAGCGTTTCTCATGATGTACTCTGCATAAAAGTTAAATAAGCAGGATGACAATATACAGCCTTGACGTACTCCTTTTCCTATTTGGAACCAGTCTGTTGTTCCATGTCCAGTTCTAACTGTTGCTTCCTGACCTGCTTACAGATTGCTCAAGAGGCAGGTCAGGCGGTCTGGTATTCCCATCTCTCTCAGAATTTTCCACAGTTTATTGTGATCCACACAGTCAAACGCTTTGGCATAGTCAATAAAGCAGAAGTATATGTTTTTTCTGGAACTCTCTTGCTTTTTCGATGATCCAGCGGGTGTTGGCAATTTGATCTCTGGTTCCTCTGCCTTTTCTAAAACCAGCTTGAACATCAGGATGTTCTCGGTTCATGTATTGTTGAAGCCTGACCTGGAGAATTTTGAGCATTACTTTACTAGCATGTGAGATGAGTGCAATTATGTAGTCGTTTGAGCATTTTTTGGCATTGCCTTTCTTTGGGATTGGAATGAAAACTGACCTTTTCCAGTCCTGTGGGCACTGCTGAGTTTTCCAAATTTGCTGGCATATTGAGTGCAGCACTTTCACAGCATCATCTTTCAGGATTTGAAATAGCTCAACTGGAATTCCATCACCTCCACTAGCTTTGTTCGTAGTGATGTACCATAGAGCAGTGTTAACCATGGTTCTTATGGCATACTTTGTATCCCCAGTACCTTTTCATGAAAGGGGGAGATTTCAACCTTCTTGAGAAGACCTGAATAATACCATTGGACAATTAGAAGTAATGTATTAATTTTATACTGCTGTGATTGTAATAAAGCAGTTGAAATAGATACTTGCTCTAAAAGGATAAGGTGCACGGTTGTGTGGAGAAAGAAATGTACCAGTTGAGGGGTTATGGGGTGGAAATCGAAATATTGAGGACTAACTCCAGTACTTTGGCCACCTGATGTGAAGACCAGACTCATTTGAAAAGACCTTGATGCTGGGAAAGATTGAGTGCAGGAGGAGAAGGGGGACGACAGGGGATGAGATAGTTAGATGTCAATGGACATGGGTTTTGGTAAACTCTAGGAGTTGGTGATGGACAGGGAGGCCTGGCGTGCTGTGTTTCATGGGGTCGCAAAGAGTTGGACATAACTGAGTGACTGAACTGAACTGATTGAGAATAACCCAGAAAAGCTTCTGAATTTGCTCCCTTCAGGAAGGTGCTGAAGTCTTATTGAGAGAAATTATCAACAAATAAAACAAAAATGAAATCAAAACTGTAATTTGTATGTGAAACATAGTGGACAAAGTCAATCAGGAAGTCACTCAGTTTCCATCAAAGATCTCAGCCAGGACCCCTGAGGGCAAAGGGCAACAATGGCTCCTGTGGTGAACAGACCTGGCAGCAACCCCAGTCTATGGATCCTTGGCAGGACTGGTTGACCCACTCCTGGGATCTATGAGGAGAAGGTACCATCACCACATTTACCGAAAGCCCAGAAAGCCATGTGGGAAGATAGTGGAAAAAGGAACATATCCAAGGTTCCAGGGCTTTGAACTAAAAGCTACGGTGCAAGTTCCACTGATACACCTCTAGGACCAAAATAAAAATAAGCTGCTTTTTAATCTATTGTTACTTTTATAATCATTCTGCAAGTGAAAGTGTTAGTTGCTCAGTCGTGTCCGACTCTTTCTGACCTCATGGACTGTAGCCCGCCAGACTTCTCTGTCCATGGAAATTTTCAAGCAAGAATACTGGAGTGGGTAGCCATTACCTTCTTCAGGGGACCTTCCTTAACCAGGGATGGAACCTGGATCTCCTGCATTACAGGCAGATTCTTTACCAACTGAGTCAACAGGGAAGCCCATAATCTTTCTAGGATATATTGCAGCAGGATGCATGGCAAATAGCAGCAATTCTTCTAGCAATTAAAAACCTTGAACATAATTAACTTATCAAGGATGTACAAAAATGCTGAAATTGTGAATAAGGATAAGAGACACAAAAACTATATACTTTTACTAAAACTGTATGTACAATTATTTTAAATCTGATTCTTTTTGAAGTTCCTAGAATAGTAACAGTTATGTAGATCACTCTGCGAAATTTATAACAATTACAATTTTTGCAAATTAAAATTTGTATAATTTGTATAAATTCAAATTATAATAATTGCATTTGGTCAGTTCATTTAATTGTGTCCGACTTTTTACCATCCCATGGACTGCAACACGCCAGGCTTCCCTGTCCATCACCAACCCCTGAAGCTTGCTCAAACTCATGTCCATCAAGTCAGTAAAACCATCTGACCATCTCATCCTCTGTCATCCTTTTCTCTTCCTGGCTTCAATCTTTCCCAGCATCAGGGTCCTTTCCAATGAGTCAGTTTTTCACATCAGGTGGCCAAAGTATTAGAGTCTCAGCTTCAGCATCAGTCCTTTCAATGAATATTTAAGACTGATTTCCTTTAGGATTGACTGATTGGCTCTCCTTTCAGTCCAAGGGACTCTCAAGATTCTTCTCCAACACCACAGTTCAAAAGCATCAATTCTTCAGTGCTTAGCTTTCTTTATGGTCCAACTCTCACATCCATACATGACCACTGGAAAAACCATAGCTTTGACTATTTGTAAATTTGTCAGCAAAGTAATGTCTATGTGTTTTAATATGCTGTCTAGGTTTCTCATAACTTTTCCTCCAAGGAGCAGGTGTCTTTAATTTCAGGCTGCAGTCGCCATCTGCAGTGATTTTGGAGCCCAAGAAAATAAAGTCTGTCACTGTTTCCATTGTTTCCCCATCCAGTTTTCATGAAGCGATGGGACTGTATGCCATGATCTTCATTTTTTGAATGCTGAGTTTTAAGCTAGCTTTTCCACTTTCCTCTTTCACTTTCATCAAGAGGCTCTTTAGTTCTTCGTTTTCAGCCATAAGGGTGGTGTTATGTGCATATCTGAGGTTACTGACATTTCTTCCAGCAATCTTGATTCCAGCTGGTGCTTCATCCAGCCCGGCATTTCACATGATGTGCTCCGCATATAAGTTAAATAAGCTGGGTGACAATATACAGTCTTGATGTACTCCTTCCCCAATTTTGAACCAGTCTGTTGTTCCATGTCCAGTTCTAACTGATGGTCAGGTGGTCTGGTGTTCCCATCTCTTGAAGAACTTTCCACAGTTTGTTGTGATCCATACAGTCAAGGCTTTGGCATAGTCAATGAAGCAGAAGTAGATGTTTCTCTGAAATTCTCTTGTTTTTTCAATGATCAATGGATGTTGGCAATTTGATCTCTGGTTTCTCTGCCTTTTCTAAATCCAACTTGGACATCTGGAAGTTCACAGTTCATGTAATGTTGAAGCCTAGCTTGGAGAATTTTGAGCATTACTTTGCTAGCATGTGAGATGAGTACAATTATGCGGTAGTTTGAACATTCTTTGGCATTGCCTTTCTTTGGGATTGGAATGAAAACTGACCTTTTCCAGTCCCATGGCCATTGCTGAGTTTTCCAAATTTGCTGGCATATTGAGTGCAGCACTTTCACAGCATCATCTTTTAGGATATGAAATACCTTAGTTGGAATTCTATCACCTCCACTAGCTTTATTTGTAGTGATGCTTCCTAAGGCCCACGTGACTTCACACTCCAGGATTTGGCTCTAGGTGAGTGTTCACACCATCGTGATTATCTGGTTCATGAAGATCCTTTTTGTATAGCTCTTCTGCGTATTCTTGCCACCTCTTCTTAATATCTTCTGCTTCTATTAAGTCCATACTGTTTTACTCTCCTCTTTCACTTTCATCAAGAGGCTCTTTAGTTCTTTGCTTTCAGCCATAAGTGGCTGTTAAGTGGCTGTTATCTGCATATCTGAGGTTATTGACATTTCCTTTATTGTGACCATCTTTGCATGAAATATTCCCTTGGTATCTCTAATTTTCTGGAATAGATCTCTAGTCTTTCCCATTCTTTCATTTCCCTCCATTTCATTGATCACTTAGGAATAATGTGTAATTACATTATAATCCTATAATATTGAAAAATTATAGTCTGATAAATAACATTTAAGTTCTAGTTTCTGCTGCTGTTTGTTTGCAATACACAATGCAGATTTAAATGAATAACTGCACTCTAAATGAATAGATTAATTTTAATTTTCCATATCCACAGTTTTATATGTATGTGTGTGCATATATCTATTAATTGTATTATTGAGCTCTGCTCAGGTTTGGCAGAATGATCTACATAGGTTTAAAGAACATGTACATACACAATTTTAGTAAAAGTATATAACCTTTGTGTCTCATCCTTATTCATAATTTCAGCATTTTTGTACATCCATGAGTTAATCATGTTCAGGCTTTTAACTGCCAGAAGAATTGGTATTATTTGCTATTCATCCTTCTGCAAACCACTGGATGGAACCTAATCCTAAGTGTGAATAGTATGAGATAATATCTCAGGTCTGCTTACTTTTTCTTTTTTGGCACAAAATTTTTTTTTTTGCCTGGGCACCAGTCCTACCAAAACTACATATAACTTCTTTGAGATAGAATTCCTTTAAAGAAAGATAGTCATTCCCACTTTAATAGACAAGATAGAGATTATAGTCCTTACTCCATAAATTGCCATCTGAGAAGTCTTTTGATCATCTCAACTTTTTGAAGGATTTTAAACTGGAAAATAATCATTTAACTTTTTCACTAAAGCTGAAATTCCAGTAGTTAGGTATGTGACATCTTGCAGGGTATTCACAAAATCGCCTGGTTTTAGGCTTGTGACATGTGTGACTCTGTGGGTACATTAAGAATCACTGGTGGAGACTGAGAGGCACCACAGACCTTGTCTCCTGACACCACCTCGCTGGTACACCAAGCAGGATCACAGACAGCTGGGGAGGGCAGAAACCAGAGTCAGTGCCAAAGGAAGCATTGTTTAGATTCTAAGAACTCAGAATTCTTTTGAGTTTGTGTCAATTTTATTTGTTCATCACTTTTATACTTGGTCTGTCCCTTTATTTAAGTAAACTGAAATATATATTTTTGGCACCCTGTTTCCAAATGCCTGTACGGAGAGTCATAACTAGTCACATCTCTTGGTGACAGAGAAAGGGAGAGAAGCTGTCCCTAAAGTGTCAGGATCCCCTGAGGTCCCAGAAACACTCTCTCTTGAATGAGAGTTCTTTAGTGAATATGAATTCCTTGGTTAACTACAGCAACAACTCCAGAACAACCTTCCTGAATATGAGTTTGCTTGTCAGTAAAGTATGAAGTAAAATTCATATTCTATGGTAAGACAAAAAACCCCATAAAATTTTCTCTGACATTTAGCCTCTTCTCTCCCTTCACTGTGCATTATATTTATGCATTATACATTGACCAAAACTTCCACATCAGTAGAAATACCTGCTCAACCATAAAGAGCAAAATTCTAGCACCAACAAGACAATTCTTTAAAGATAACATTCCTTCTTAATAGATCCAATTTGTGTAAATTGTCAGTTATAGAAATATACAACCTTCTGTCTCAAAAAACATATGTAACTGTGACTTGAATTCTAAGAGGCAAAACAATTCTTGGAGCTTTCTGAGATGCTGTTCCCAGGTCATAATCCTCAAATTTGATTGAATAATATTTTCTATTTCTTTATTAGATAAACTGATTAAATTTTTTTGTCAACGAAAGGAAAACTCATCTCAAGAGAGTGGAGCATGTCTACCTGCCCCAAATTTTTGGAAGGTTGTTCCCTATTGAGCTCTTCCAGAAGACTCTAGTGATGTTGTTATTAACTAACTCAGGATACTGTGGATCCTCATGTGACTATGATTCTGGGTCCAAGCTGGCCTCTTTCTGCTTCTACAAGAGATTCTACACCAGAGAGATGCAAGCTTGTGCCAAGCACAGCTCTAGCTGCCAGTCACGGGTCAGAAAGGTCTGATTTGGTTTTAAACGTGTGTGTGTGCTCATTTGTGTCCAGCGCTTTTGTGTAGCCAGCCAGGCTCCTCTGTCCATGGGATTTTCTAGGCAAGAATACAGGAGTCAGTTTCCATTTCCTATTTCAGGGGATCTTCCCTACCCAGGAATTGAACCTGTGTCTCTTGCATATTCTGCATTGGCAGGCCAATTCTTTACCACTGTGCCACCTGGGAAGCCCTTGCTTTAAATGTGCTTTGTATAAAAACGCTTCAGAAGTAGGCCTCTGTCTGCCTTAATCTGGAAATCGAATGTCTCCTAAGTGACATCTAACTGCTTTTTTTTTCTTTAATTCTAGCTTTATGATTTTTGCCCTCTGTACAGTCAAATTGTGAACTGATCTTTCCTGGGATCCTGATAGAATGTTTTTGTCTATGTGAACTGTGCTGCTGCTGCTGCTAAGTCTGTGCATTAACCCAAGAGCATTTCCTTCATCCACTAGTTAATTCGGACCTGCATTCTAAGCTCTAGGATTAACTAAAACATTTCAGTCACTTCTATTAGCTGTTCATGAATCACAATTATATTATCCTAGGCCAGTGGACTTGACCTTCAAGCAAATGCCTGACATTTTCATAAGTGTTTACTTTCCTGTAGTCTTCAGACTACCAGACTGATCAGGTTTGCATGGCTACATTGATCTGGATTAAAATTTCTCTCTCAAATGACCTCACAAATATTTTTTTCCATTTTAGTCAAAAGACAACAAATGGCTTTAATAGTACTAATTGTTTTAGTTTGTACCTATTATACTTACCTTAGCAGTGTTCTATAATCCAATTTCACTCTTCAAATTGTGCCACAAATTATTGCTGAAATTCCTAGTGAAGGAAATAAAATGTTTTTACATGTATAAAATTTTATCCGTCATTCCTTTCCTCCAACTAAAGATACACTTTAAAATGTGTATTTCATAATATATAATTTAAAATGATAGATGATTTTTAATAAATAAATATATTATGGTAGAGCAAATTATGTTTTGCTTTAATAAAACATAAAATTTAATTTTCTGTTCTTCCCTTGGTCATCTAAAATCCTCAAGCATGGTGCACTGCAGCACTTGCTGTATTTACACAGAATTGTCCTCCCCAAAGTTTTGCTGGGGTCACTCCTTCACATACTTTCCAATGAGGTGTTCCCTCATGATTACTATGAGTCTATTTTAAATTGCAACTTTCTCAACTATCCTCTTTATTTTTCCTATGTTTTAAGTTTGTTTCAATTGTCATACATGACAGTGATGCATGTTTCATTTATTTATTAACCTGTCTGTAAAAATGTAGCCCATTGAAAAATATTCCATAGGGTATGAAAATATAAATCATTCTCTTTAGCAATAGCATATCACTGGAGATATTTACGTACTTCTAAACAAAACAGCCAGTGAAGAAGTTATTTCCAATGACTTTTGTGGATGAAGATGCTAAAGCGATCACATACTGACCAACAGAACATAAGGGCAAGACAGAACTCTTAAGAAATCTCTTTTAGACAGGGTAGGATCAGTTTCACCCTTTATTTTCTTCTTTATCTTGACTGAAATGAGTGTTCAGTGCTGGCAATGGAACAACCAATTTGTAGCCATTAGGTGATAATTATGAGGACTAAACCACATGCTAAGAAAGATTGGGCAGAAATATAGACTGAACCTAAATCACTGATGAGATTGCCACTAGATTTCCTTTTTCTGGACTCCCTGGTTACGTGAAAATAACAGGCCCTCACCTGATCAAGGTATTGTTATTTGGGTTCTCTATTGTTGTTCAGTTGCCTAAGTTGTATCTGACTCTTTTCAGTTCCATGGACAACAGTACAGCACGTTGTCTGTCCTCCGCTGTCTCATGGAGTTTGCTCAAATTCATGTCCACTGAGTCAGTGATGCTTTCGAACCATCTCATCCTCTGCCAACATCTTCTCCTTTTGCCTTCAAATGTTTCCTAGCACCAGGATCTTTTCCAATGAATCAGCTCTCTGTGGCGCTCTACATCAGGAGGCCAAAGTATTGGAGCTTCAGCTTCAGCATCAGTCCTTCCAATGAATATTCAAGGTTGATTTCCTTTATGATTGACAGATTGGATCCCCTTGCAGTCCAAAGGATTCTCAACAGTCTTCTCCAATCCCACGATTCAAAACCATCAGTTCTTTGGCACTCAGCGTTCTTTATTGCCCAACTCTTACATCTGTACATGAATAAAGAATCCGCCTGCAATGCAGGAGACCTGAGTTCGATCCCTGGGTTGGAAAGATCCCTTGGAGGAAGACATCGCAACCCACTCCAGTATTCTTGCTGGGAGAATCCCCAAGGACAGAAGAGACTGGTGGGCTGCAGTCTGTGGGGTCAGAAAGAGTCGGACACACTGAGAGGCTAAGCACACGTGCACTGGAAAATCTGTAGCTTTGACTATATGGACTTTTGTTGGGAAAGTGATGTCTCCTACAAAATGTAATCATTTGTGTGCTCAGTCACTTAATTTAACTCTTTGTGACCTCATGGACTGTAGCCTACCAGACAAGGTAGGTTACATGGAATTTTCCAGGCTAGAATACTGGAGCAAGTTGCTATTTTCTATTCCAGGGTATCTTCCTGGCTCAGGGATCAAACCTGCATCTCTTTGTGTCTCCTAGCATTGACAGGCAGGTTCTTTACCACTGTACCACCTGGGAAGCCTTTCGGTTCTCTATTATAGGTGGTAAAAACAAATCCTGGCCAATGCAAACCTAAAAATATCTCATAAAGTTCTACCTTATTTCTGCATTTCAAATGCTCCTCTGCTTGAGAGTTGCACTCTAGCATTATAATTTATGCAACAAGTTTACATATAAAATATATCTCACAATAGTATGGATTTTATTTTAGGATAAATTTTAACGGATCTGTAGGAAAATTACATAAGTTCCTGAAAAGAGCAAGACACAAAGATTAGAATTTGAACATGCTAGTGAGTAGTATGGGACTTCAGGATGATTGTATAATCATTCTAGGTCTCAGTCTCTTAATTTGATTATGAGATTGAATTTAAAAGCCTCTGAAATCTCTTCTACTTGTAATACTGCTTTTCTGTTTCTGGGTTGTGCCATGGATGATTACTGTAAAGGTCTACATTAAGAGAAATGCTTCAGTCAAATTATCTCAGAGTAGCCAACTTTAGGGCTTCCGAGGTGGTGCTATGTTAAAGAACTCACCTGCCACTGCTGGAGAAATAAGAGATGTGTGTTTAATCCATGGATTGGGAAGATCCCTTGGAGGAGGGCATGGCAACCCACTCCAGTATTCTTTCCTGGAGAATCCTATGAACAGAGGAGCCTGGTGGGCAACAGTCCATTGGGACAAAAAGAGTCAGACAAGACTAAAGTGACTTAGCACGCACGCATGGCCAACTTTAAACTAGACGATTAAGGCTACCCCTTTGCCCCACAAAACACAGTGTGAAGGCTGTGGGTCAGATATTTAATATGCTGTATTTACCAAATTAGAAAGCTATTGTAACACTCTCTAATGACACCTGCTGTCTTTTTCTGGCAGATTAGACTCTATTTGCTACATCTATTTCTAGTACATGGTCAGACTGACCTGGAGAAATGTCTTTGTTGGTGAGAGTGGAAGATTGATGGGGCAGTATTTGCCAAATTGAAGAACTGAGAAAATATAATTAGAAACATTTTATAAAGCAAAGGCTCTGAGTCACTCTAGAAGTTGCCTTTCTATCTGTATACCATTCTAGAACATTTATGCCATTGCCTTATGAAGGAGCAATTGCCTTGCTGAAAAATGTACTTCAAAGGGCAAGTGTATCCATCTCTTTTTCTCCATCCTAGACTCCTATGACACTGGCACAGAGTAGACACTCAAGAAATAGTGTTTTAGTTGAACTTAATAAAAATGACTTAGTTGCATAGCATTGCCTGTTTAGAAGAAAATTGGCTATATTTAGAGTAGATAATTTCCAAATTTAAAAACTAACAACTAATTTGTATTGCTAAGCAGAAAGTCTGTCTTCCTATGAAACATAAAATATAGGTTTTAAGAATATATCAAATATGTTTTCTGAGTTTTGCTCAAGTTACCATGACTTGGCATGAATTCAGTGTCATAACAGATTTTAAGATGCATAAATATTAAGTGCATAAATTGTACTTTCTTCTTTTGCTAAGTTTTCATGGACAAGTGGCCCTAGTAGTAAAGAGCCTGACTGCCAATGCAGGAGACATAAGATACGTGAGTTTGATCCCTGGGTTGGGAAGATCTCCTGGAGATGGGCATGGCAACCCACCCCAGTACTCTTGAATGGAGAATCTCTCATGGACAGAGGAGCCTGGTGGGCTACAGTCTATGGAGTCACAAAGAGTCAGGTATGACTGAGAGAGTAACACTATCACTTTCACACACTAGCATCAAGAATTCAGCTCAGACACATGGGCATGAATAGGAGAGTATGAGGAAGACCTGGATCAGGTTTCCCAGTGTCTGTCAAAGGAGGGGCAGCATTGCTATCAGGCTGCTGGCAATTTATCAGAAAGGAAGTAAACATAATGAAGGTATATTGCTGAGATGCAATACAGTTTTGCAACTACAGTGAGCAAAAAGGGCAGAGAAGTAAAATACAGATTGCAAGGCTTTCTCTCAAGTTCAGTTCAGTTCAGTTCAGTCACTTAGTTGTGTCCAACTCTTTGCGACTTCATGGACTGCAGCACGCCAGGCCTCCCTGTCCATCACTAACTCCCGGAGTTTACCCAAACTCATGTTCATCTCATCCTCTGTTGTCCCCTTCTCCTCCTGCCTTCAATCTTTCCCAGCATCAGGGTCTTTTCAAATGAGTCAGCTCTTTGCATCAGGTGGCCAAAGTATTGGAGTTTCAGCTTTAGCATCAGTCCTTCCAATGAATATTCAGTACTGATTTCCTTTAGGATGGACTGGTTGGATCTCCTTGCAGTCCAAGGGACTCTCAAAAGTCTTCTCCAACACCACAGTTCAAAAGCAACAATTCTTCAGCTCTCAGATTTCTTTAGAGTCCAACGCTCATATCCATACATGACTACTGGAAAAACCATAGCCTTGACTAGATGGACCATTGTTGGCAAAGTGATGTCTCTGCTTTTGAATACGCTCTCTATGTTGGTCATAACTTTTCTTCCAAGGAGTAAGCATCTTTTAATTTTATGGCTGCACTCACCATCTGCAGTGATTTTGGAGCCCAAGAAAGTAAAGTCAGCTACTGTTTCCACTGTTTCTCCATCTATTTGCCATGAAGTGGTGGGACCATATTTAACTTCTATGCAGAGTACATCATGAGAAACGCTGGACTGGAAGAAACACAAGCTGGAATCAAGATTGCCGGGAGAAATATCAATAGCCTCAGATATGCAGATGATATCACCGTTATGGCAGAATGTGAAGAGGAACTAAAAAGCCTCTTGATGAAAGTGAAAGAGGAGAGTGAAAAAGTTGGCTTGAAGCTCAACATTCAGAAAACGAAGATCATGGCATCTGGTCCCATCACTTCATGGGAAATAGATGGGGAAACAGTGGAAACAGTGTCAGACTTTATTTTTTTTGAGCTCCAAAACCACTGGACATGGTGACTCAAGCCATGAAATTAAAAGACGCTTACTCCTTGGAAGAAAAGTTATGACCAACATAGATAGCATATTCAAAAGCAGAGACATTACTTCGCCGACTAAAGTCCGTCTAGTCAAGGCTATGGTTTTTCCTGTGGTCATCTATGGATGTGAGAGTTGGACTGTGAAAAAGGCTGAGTGCCGAAGAATTGATGCTTTTGAACTGTGGTGTTGGAGAAGACTCTTGAGAGTCCCTTGGACTGCAAGGAGATCCAACCAGTCCATTCTGAAGGAGATCAACCCTGGGATTTCTTTGGAAGGAATGATGCTAAAGCTGAAACTCCAGTACTTTGGCCACCTCATGAGAAGAGTTGACTCATTGGAAAAGACTTTGATGCTGGGAGGGATCGGGGGCAGGAGGAGAAGGGGACGACAGAGGACAAGATGGCAGATGGCAGGAGGGAAATACATCCATTTTGATGGGTGATTTTGGGGGTTTAGAAGGTGGAAGATTGAGACTGGGCAGCAAGAAAAATATGGATGTCTCAACTTTTTGGTGGGATCTTCTCCAATAGCACCATCGTCTCCTGACTGTAGTGGTCACTCCCCTACTTATTCTGGCCCCATCCATCCCTCCAACTTCCTCTCCCATCTTCTCTATCTCCAGACAGCCTGCTTTTTTGGTGCTCTTGGATGTCACACTTTCACCTTATAGTGTTTTCATCTTTGTTGTCTGGTGAGAATGGTATTCAGCCATTTATCTTCATAAGTTACCCGTGCAATCCTAGTTGATTGTCAAATATCACCATGTTATTAAAGGTTTCACCTACAGACATATGTCAGGGAGCACTTTATGTCTCTCACCTTATATCTCCTGGTTTGATTTTGCTGTCCTATCAATGTCACATTCGTGCCTGCTAAGTCGCTTCAATCACGTCTGGTGATTCTAGGCTGATTTGTGATACTATGGATCAGGCTCCTCTGTCCATGGGAATCTCCAGGCAAGAATACTGGAGTGGGTTGCCATTTCCCTTCTCCAAGGGGTCTTGTCCACACAGGGATCAAACCAACATCTCTTGTATCTTCCAAATTGGTAGGCAGGTTCTTTACCACTAGCACCACTTGAGAAGCCAATCAATGTCTCATATTATGTACTAATTTATTTCTATTTTTTTTCCTGTAGAATATAAGCTCCACTGCATATCCACAACACCTAGAATAGTCCCTAATGAGTAGTGGCTGCTCTCATAATTACACTTGGATAAATAAATGAGTGTAGCTTCAATGGCAGCCTACTCAAAACATGCTTCAGTTCTGAGATAAGCCACTTTTTAGACTTAATAGCCAAGGTGCTTGCTGACTCTCTAAGATCTTTAAAAATGAAATATTCTGCTTAGGTAATTTTCTCCCATTTCAACGTGTCCTTTGATCATCTGTCTAGTTTTGGATTGGGTCCAGTTTAATGAAGAGCCCAGACTCCAAGCGTTGTCCTATAAGACATGCTGAAGTTCACCTATGTTAATAGAGGTTTTAGGCTGCCATCCTTTTCTTTTCTAAATTTAGATCAACTTTATTTTCAAAACTGTATCTCACTGATAGCTTCTGCTGGTCAATAACTTTCTTGCCTGCAGACACTAACAATCTACTACAGGTTTTCTACTCAAATGTTACATCTCTTGCTGTATTTTCTAAGTATTGAACAGGATCTTTCCCTGGTATGTGGGGTGTTTGGGGACATGGAACAGGGAAGAAAGTTTTATGGGTCTGTGCTGAATGACTTTGGGCAATCTATTACCCTATCTCTAGTCTTCCATACCAGCTTGTGTGAGAATTTTTTTATTTGTTTTCCCCTTGATAGGTAGAATATTAGAACTAACAGTTGACATTGACTTTAAGGTACTTTGGAGATCTGTGTGTCAAAGGATGGAGAAAAGAAAATTTTGAATAATGGAAACTTGAATGTGATTCCTGATTCTTCCACTAGATAAGAGAATTTTAAGAAAACCTTTTAGTGTCCCTGAAATGGTTTGCTTCATCTGAGAAATTCTAGTCACACCATTATTTTATAGGAAATTTGCAATAATTATGTGAAATAATATATACAAAATACCTGGAACATATTTGATGCCCAATAACTGTGCCTATTAATTGAGCATTAGTCTAAGTAGTAAGGTTAGCAAGTGCTGTGAAAATGAGGAGAAAAGAAGATGCAAAAAAGCAAGAATGATAGAAAAAGAAAGAAGAAAAAGAAAAAGAAAATATCCCAAAATAAAAGAAAAGGAGGAAGACAAATTGGAAAAGGAGGAAAAGGAGGAAGATTCACGTACACAGAAGATAGCCATAAGCAGGAGAATGGGATCAGGAAGCCACTGAACTATCTATGTTACAAAGCATATTAAAACTCTTGCATTCTCCAACTCAAGAATTCAGATATCTATGTGATAGTATTAGCAACTTTTAGTAGATTAGAGCATAGGGGATACTATTGTTAGGCCCATAATTAAATTCACAAAGTCAGTTTTGGAAATCATTGAACACATGATCATGAGTCAGTCATTGTTATGGATTACTATCAATTATGGGTCTGGTGATGAAAGTAAAATCTGATGCTGCAAAAAACAGCATTGCATAGGAACCTGGAATCAAGTTCCATGAATCAAGGGAAAATTGGACATGGTCAAGCAGGAGATGATAAGAATAAACATTGACATCGCAGGAATCAGTGAACTAAAATGGACAGGAA
The DNA here is from genome assembly GCF_023091745.1 of Budorcas taxicolor. Taxonomy (NCBI): domain Eukaryota; kingdom Metazoa; phylum Chordata; class Mammalia; order Artiodactyla; family Bovidae; genus Budorcas; species Budorcas taxicolor. Next base: position 3,793,164 of record NC_068915.1, on the reverse strand, counting down.
TTGGTGAATTCAATTCAGATGATCATTATATCTACTACTGTGGGCAAGAATCCTATAGAAGAATTGGAGTAGCCCTTATAATCAACAAAAGGGCCCAAAATGCAGTACTTGGGTGCAACCTCAAAAATGACAGAATGATCTGGGTTCATTTCCAAGGCAAACCATTCAATATCACAGTTATTCAAGTCTATGTCCCTATCACCAATGCTGAAGAAGCTGAAGTTGATGAATTCTATGAAGACCTCGAAGACCTCCTAAAACTAACACCAAAAAAGATGTTCTATTCATCACTGGAGATTGGAATGCAAAAGTAGGAAGTCAAGAGATACCTGGAGTAACAGGCAAGTTTGGCCTTGGAGAACAAAATGAAGCAGGACAAAGCCTAACTAAATTCTTTCAAGAGAATGCACTGGTCATAAAAAATACCCTTTTTCAACAACACAACAGATAACTTTACACATGAACATCACCAAATGGTCAACACTGAAATCAAATTAATTGCATTCTTTGTAGTTGAAGATGGAGAAGCTGTATAAAGTCAGCAAAAACGACCTGGAGCTGATTGTGGCTCAGATCATCAGCTTCTTGTAGCAAAATGCAATTTAAACTAAAGAAGCAGGGAAAACCACTGGGCCAGCTAGATATGACTTAAATCAAATCCCCTATAAATATGCAGTGGAGATAATGCATAGATTCAAGGGATTAAATCTAGTAAACAGAGTGCCTGAACTATGGACAGAGGTCGGTATTACTGTACAGGAGGCAGCAAATGAAACCATCCCAAAGTAAAAGTAAAGCAAGAAGGCAAAGGGGCTAGCTGAAGAGGCTTTACAAATAACTAAATAAAGAAGTGAAAAGCAAGGGAGGAAGAAAAAGGTATGTTCAGCTAAATGCAGAGTTCCAAACAACATCATGGAGAGACAAGCAGGGCTTCTTCAATGAACAGTACATAAAACTAGAAGAAAACAACTGAAGGGGAAAAACTAGAGACCTCTTCAGGAAAATTGGAGATATCAAGGGAGTATTTCACCAAAAGATGGGCACAATAAAGGACAGAAACTGTGGAGACCTAGGAGATGCTGAAGAGATCAAGAAGAGAGGGAAAGAATACACAGAACTGTGCAAAAAAGATCTTAATGAACTGGTTTACTACGATGGTGTTGTCAGTCACCCGGACCCAGACATTCTGGAGAGTGAGGGCAAGTGGGCCTTAGGAAACACTGCTGTTAATAAAGCTAGTGGATCATCATCATAGACATCTTTCAAAATAAAACTTTGGTCAATCAAATGAAAAAAAATCCACCACCACCAACAACAAAATAAAGCTAGTGAATGTGATGGAATTCCAGTAGAATTATTCAAAACTCTAAAGGATGATGTCATCAAGGTGTTGCATTCCATATGTCAGGAAATCAGAAAGACCCAGTAGTGGGCACAGTACTGGAAAAAGGTCAATCTTTATCCCAATTCCCAGGAAGGGTAGTACTAAAGAATGTGCCAACCATTGGACAGTTGCACTCATCTCCCATGCTAGTAAGGTCATGCTTAAAATCTTGCATGCTAGGCTTCAGCATTAGGCAAACCTAGAAATTCCAGATGTCCAAGCTGGGTTTAGAAAAGGACGGGGAACTAGAGATCAAGTTGCCAACATTCACTGGATCATAGAGAAAGTTAGTGAATTCCAGAAAAACATCTACCTCTTTTTCATCAGGTACACTAAAGCCTTTGATGGTGTGGCTCATAATGAACTGTGGAAACCTCTTAAAGAGATGGGAATACCAGACTATCTTACCTGGCTCCTGAGAAACCTGTATGCAGGTTGAGAAGCAATAGTTAGAATCCTGTGTGAAACAACCAACAATTTTGGTTCAAGATTGAGAAACGAGTACAACAAGGCTGTCTGCTGTCACCCTGTGTATCATGAGAAATGTTGAGCTGGATGAATTACAAGCCAGAATCAAGATAGGCAGAGAATCATCAACAACCTCAGCTATGTGAATGATACTACTCTAATGGCAGGAAATGAAGATGAACTTAAGAACCTCTTGGTGAGGTGAAGGAGGAGAGTGAAAGAGTTGTCTTAAGACTAAATATTAAATAAATGAAGAACATGGTATCCGGCCCCATTACTTCATGGCAAATAGAAGAGGAAATAGTGAAAGTAGTGACAGATTGCCTCTTCTCGGGCTCTAAAATCACAGTGGATGGTGACTATAGCATGAAATCAAAAGATGATTGCTTCCTGGCAGGAAAACTCTGACAAACCTAGACAGTGTGTTGAAAAGAGACACTGCTCTGCTGACAAAGGTCTATGTAGTCAAGGCTGTGGTCTTCCTAGTGGTCATGTACAGTTGTGAGAGCTAGGCCATAAAGATGGCAGAATGCCAAAGAACTGATGCCTCTGAACTGTGGTGCTGGAGAAGACTCCTGAGGGTCCCTTGGACATCAAGGAGATCAAACCAGTCAATATTATGGGAAATCAAATCTGAATACTTGCTGGAATTAAAGAGGAGCTTAAGAACCTCTTGGTGAGGTGAAGGAGGAGAGTGAAAGAGTTGGCTTGAGACTAAATATTAAATAAACTAAGAACATGGCATCCAACTCCATTACTTCATGGTAATGGTCCTCCCATTGGTCGTGCACAGTTGTGAGAGCTGGACCATAAAGAAGGCAGAATGCCATAGAACTGATTCCTTTGAACTGTGGTGCTGGAGAAGACTCCTGAGGGTCCCTTGGACAGCAAGGAGATCAAACCAGTCAACCGTAAGGGAAATCAAACATGAATACTAGCTGGGAGGATCAATACTAAAGCTGAAGTGACAGTGTTTTGGTCATATGATACAAACAACCAACTTATTGGAAAAGTCCCTGATGCTGGGAAAGATTGAGCACAGAAGGAGAAGAGGACATCAGAGGATAAAATGGCTGGATGACATCACCAGTGAAATGGGCATGAACTTGGGCAAACTTTGGGAGATGGTGAGGGACAGGAAGGCCTGGCGTGCTGCAGTCCATGGGGTGGCAAAGAGTTGGATATGACTGGATGATTGAACAAAAACAACAATAAATTATGCTGAATTACTTTTATAATTATTATTATGAATCAATCTATACTTGAGATGATATAAATAATCATAATACTGGGAAAACAATGACTCCCTTAAAGTATCTGTAACATTTTTAAAGGAGGAAAATGTTATTCTCTTAAAGGTTTAGTAATTATGCAAACAGTTAACCTAAGCAAATTTGTAGAAAAATATGTTAACAAACACAATGTTTTTATAAAAGCAAACAACAAAAATCACAGGATAGGGTTTTAATTTGTTGGAACTTTGAGTTAGTCTTGAAATTGTTCATTGACCCCTGGTTACATTTCCCATTACTTTCATTTCTATTTCCTCTCATTACAAATTAAATTATTACTTTGAACTTCTTTCTATTCCCTTGATAGATCATTCTCACTTGCATCAGTGTATGGGAATGTTCTGGGAGCATATCTTAAACACATTCTCCAGGAAGCTTTTCTTGACCTTTGGAGCTTGGGTTATTTGCCTTCTATAACCACTCTAATAGAACCAACATCCAGGACTTCCTTAACCAAAAATTTGGGATTTTGTAATTGCTTATTTAGTACACTCTCTACACCCTCAAAGACAACAAACTCTAGAAGGCCAAGGACCATAGCTGTGTTATTCACAGGTAAAATACCTGTATCTGGCTCAACAAATATAATATGAACTTGGGTATGTGTGTGCTCAGTCATGCAGCCATGTCTGACTCTTTGTAGCCCTGTGGGTTGTAGCCTGCCAAATTCCTCTGCCCATGGAATTTTCCAGGCAAGAGTGCTGGAGTTGGTTGCCATTTCCTTCTGTACTGGATCTTCCTGACCCAGGGATTGAAATTACATCTCTTGTGTCTCCTGCATTGGGAGCAAGATTCTTTGGCACCAGTGCCACATGGAAAGCCTTGAATTGGGGACAAAAGGGAAATAGACACATAAGTTTATAGGGTGACAAATTCTAATATATACACACAGTTGTTTACAAATTTGGAAAAATGTTTTTGATAATGTGGTAAAAAATTTTTTATCATTTCAGCCTGTTTTCATCAAGCTTCAGGAAGCTTTTCTTAGGGTAATACATACAACTAGTGTTTCTAGTACAATTATATCATCATGAAAACATAATCTTTCTTCTTTTCACAAATATCTCTTATTAGTTGGTAGGGGAAGCACAGTTCTTGCTTATGTAACAAAAGTCGTGAAACTTGATTGAGTTATCAGGATAAACAGCAACTCAATACAGCAAATACATGTCCAGACACATTTGTATACACACATTTAGGCTGCCAAGTAGAATGAAATACATAAGAAACAGCTAAATAGCCTAATGAATTCAGAGAATAGGATGATCAGTTCTTGCTGGAAAGAACAGAACAGATGCATCTTCATGGAATGTTTGGCATTTAATTTTAGCTTTAGATAGGAGTAATGACAGAACAATAGGTGACTAGTCTGTGAAAAATGTAGCTAAAATAGAGATTATGATGGTGGGAAAGGGGGCAGGTTAAAGATATATTTGGGAATTTTGAAAGGTGTAGGGGTCATGCAGAAATATGACAAATAAACTGTAAATACATGTTTGATTTGAAACTGGGACAGTTCTGAAGAGTAAAGATTTTGCATTCCATAAGACTATTTGAGGGCTTCCCTAGTGGTTCGATGGTAAAGAATCTGCCTGCCAAAGCAAGAGGCACAAGTTTAATAACTGGGCAGGGAAGATTCCCTAGAGAAGGAAATGGCAATGCACTCCAGTATCCTTGCCTGGGAAATCCCATGGACAGAGGAGCCCAGCAGGCTACATTCCATGGTGTTGCAAAAGAGCCAGACACAACTTAGTGACTAAATAACAACAAAAGACCATTTGGACAGAGAAGGGATGTGATTAGAGATTTCTTAGTGAGAGTTTTTCTTTGGAGAAATTTTGTTTTTAAGGCAGAGAAAGAATTACAAACTGTAAGATGTTTAAACTAGTGCTTCTGATAAATACCCACAGCTTGGTGTAAAAAACATGGTGAAGGGGTTAAAATTTCAGAGAACAATATCAGATTCAAACACATCATTATATAAACCACATTAGGGATGGATCATGTACCATGTAAATGGAAAAACAAGGTTTACTCTAATCTTAGAGAAATTTTTTCATCTATAATTTTCCTCTCTGACTCTCACCATACACATCAATTTACTTACTTGTTCAATTTCCATTTACATGTAAAACAGTCATTGAATTGTTAACCTGTACTACCACGAGAAGCAAATTTCTCAGTTTGGGTACAGTGTTTATGTACAGTTCCTTTAGTCTTTAGCCTGACAGTTTCCAGTCAATGCACCATTTTCAAAAGTTATGAGTACATTTTAATGGCTACAAAGAATGCTAGAATTAACTCTGTCTTCAGGTTTATATATTTTCAAAGGAAATGAGACACTTACAGAAATGGTAAAGGCTTAACCATCCTGGGGTGAGATATGAAGAAACAAGGTAATTTATTGGTTTGGGTTAGATTTTGGTTGCAAGAGAATAGTTCTGTAAACCAAACACAAATTATTATTATTATTATTTTTCTCATGGAAGATCCTGAAGATGTTGGTCCCAGGGCTGGCATGCTCTGTGGAACCAAGCATCTTCTTTCTTACTAATCAGACATTCAGGCCTCTTTTGTTAAGTGACCATCAGTTTAGTTCAGTTCAGTCACTCAGTCGTGTCCGGCTCTTTGTGACCCCATGAATCGCAGCACGCCAGACCTCCCTGTCCATCACCAACTACGGGAGTTCACTCAGAATCATGTCCATCGAGTCAGTGATGCCATCCAGCCATCTCATCCTCTGTTGTCCCCTTCTCCTCCTGCTCCCAATCCCCCCCAGCATCAGAGTCTTTTCCAATGAATCAACTCTTCTCATGAGGAGGCCAAAGTACTGGAGTTTCAGCTTTAGTATCATTCTTTCCAAAGAAATCCCAGGGTTGATCTCCTTCAGAGTGGACTGGTTGGATCTCCTTGCAGTCCAAGGGACTCTCAAGAGTCTTCTCCAACACCACAGTTCAAATGCATCAATTCTTCGGTGCTCAGCCTTCTTCACAGTCCAACTCTCACATCTATTCATGACCACAGGAAAAACCATAGCCTTGACTAGACGGACGTTAGTCGGCAAAGTAATATCTCTGCTTTTGAATATGCTATCTAGGTTGGTCATAACTTTTCTTCCAAGGAGTAAGCGTCTTTTAATTTCATGGCTGTAGTCACCATCTGCAGTGATTTTGGAGACTCAAAAAATAAGTCTGACTGTTTCCACTGTTTCCCCATCTATTTCCCATGAAGTGATGGGACCAGATGCCATGATCTTCATTTTCTGAATGTTGAGCTTTAAGCCAACTTTTTCGCTTTCCTCTTTCACTTTCATCAAGAGGCTTTTTAGCTCCTCTTCACTTTCTGCCATAAGGGTGGGGTCATCTGCATATCTGAGGTTATTGATATTTCTCCCGGCAATCTTAATTCCAGCTTGTGCTTCTTCCAGCCCAGTGTTTCTCATGATGTACTCTGCATAGAAGTTAAATAAGCAGGGTGACAATGTATAGCCTTGACATACTCTTTTTCCTATTTGAAACCAGTCTGTTGTTCCATGTCCAGTTCTAATTGTTGCTTCCTGGCTTGCATACAGATTTCTCAAGAGGCAGGTCAGGTGGTCTGGTATTCCCATCTCTCTCAGAATTTTCCACAGTTTATTGTGATCCACAAAGTCAAAGGCTTTGGCATAGCCAATAAAGCAGAAATAGATGTTTTTCTGAAACTCTCTTGCTTTTTCCATGATCCAGCAGATGTTGACAATTTGATCTCTGGTTCCTCTGCCTTTTCTAAAACCAGCTTGAGCATCAGGAAGTTCATGGTTCACATATTGCTGAAGCCTAGCTTGGAGAATTTTGAGCATTACTTTACTAGCATGTGAGATGAGGAAAACTGGTCAACCACCTGTAAAAGAATGAAACTGGAACACTTTCTAACACCATACACAAAAATAAACTCAAAATGGATTAACGATCTAAATGTAAGACCAGAAACTATAAAATTCCTAGAGGATGTTTACTAGAGGAAAACATAGGCATAATACTCTTTGCCATAAATCACAGCAAGATCCTCTATGATTCCAGAATAATGTAAATAAAAGGAAAAATTTAAAAAAATGGGACATAAATAAACTTAAAAGCTTTTGCACAATGAAGCAAACTGTAAGCAAGGTGATAAGGCAGCCTTCATAATAGGAGAAAATAATAGCAAATGAAACAACTTACAAAGAATTAATCTCCAACTGCAAGCAGCTCATGCAACACTATACCAGAAAAATAACCTAATCAAAAAATGGGCCAAAGAATTAAACAGATATTTCTCCAAAGAAGACATATAGATGGCTAACAAACACAGGAAAAGATGCTCAACCTCAGTTATTATCAGAGGAATACAAATGGAAACCACAATGAGGTACCATCTCATGCTGGTCAGAATGGCTGCCATCAAAAAGTATTCAAGCAATAAATGCTGGAGAAGGTGTGGAGAAAAGGAAACCCTCTTACACTGTTGGTGGGAATGCAAACTAGTACAGCCACTATGGAGAACAGTGTGGAGATTCCTTAAAAACCTGGAAATAGAACTGCCATACCACCCAGCAATCCCACATGTATGCCCAATTCCTGGACATACATTCCAAGGAAACCAGAATTTGAAAGAGATACGTGTACCCCATTGTTCATTATAGCACTGTTTACAATAGCCAGAATATAGAAACAACCTAGATGTCCATTGGCAGATGAATGGATTAGAAAGCTATGGTATATCTGGAGTTTAGAAAGATGGTAACAATGATCCTATATGCAAGAGAGCAAAAGAGACACAGAGGTAAAGAACAGACTTTTGGACTCTGTGGGAGAAGGCAAGGGTGGGATGATTTGGAAGAATAACATTGAAACATGCATATACCATATGTGAAATAGATGACCAGTCCATGTTTGATGCATGAAACGGAGCAATCAAAGCCAGTGCACTGGGACAACCCAGAGGGATGGGATGGGAACGGAGGTGGGAGGGGTGTTCAGGATAGGGGGGACACATGTACACCTGTGGCTGATTGATGTCAATGTATGGTAAAAACCAGCACAATATTATAAAGTAATTAGCCTATAATTAAAATAATTCAATTATTATTTTTGTTTTTAAAGAAAGAACCAAATGAAGTTTTAACTCAACTAAGAAATACATTACATGGGTTCAACATCAGATGGATGAGGGAGAAAAATCATGATCTAGAAGACGAAACAATGGCAATCACTCAGAGTAAAAATTTTTTTAAAATTTAAAAAGCAAAACAACTTAAGAGACCAACATACTAATGACATTCATATTGCAGGAGTCCCAGAGAATAAAAGAAAAAGAACTAAAAAAATTATTTCAAGAATTCATGATGGAAACCTTCCTTAATCTTGGGAAGGACATAGGAATCCAGATTGAGGAAACCCAGAGAGTTCCAAGTTAGATGAAGCCAAAGAGATATACTCCAAGACATATTGCAATTAAACTAGCAGTTAAGGGACTCTGAACAGCAGTAAGTAAAGAATAACTTGTTATGTATAAGGAAAACCCCATAAAGTTTTCAGAAGACTTTTCAGCAGAAAATTTACAGGCCATAAAGGAGCAACATGATTTATTTAAAAAGCTGAAAGAAAAAAGAATCAGCCAATAATTCTTTACCTAACAAAGTTATCATTCAGAATTGAAGGGGTTGTAAAGAGGTTCCCAGATGTACAAAACCTAAAGAAGTGTGTAATCACTAATCTAACCCTAAAAGATATGTTAAAGGGAGTTCTTTAAGCTGAACTAATTGCTAGTAAAAAACATACAAAAGTAAAAATCTCACTGGAAAAGGCAAATATATAATAAAGGTAGTGGATTAGATCACTTATAAAGTAAGCATGAAGATTATAAAAAAACAGTAGCAAAGTTAAATTACAAAGCTGTGTAAAATAAAATGATGTAAAGTATGTCATTGCAAGCATAAAACATGATGGAGGATGAATAAAAAAAGATAGCTTTGGAATGTGCTACCAACTTAAACTACTACTAATATAGAATATTAAATGTGAACCTCACAGAAACCACAATAAAAAAAGTCTTATAGTAAATACAAAAAAAAAAAAGTGAAAGGAATCTAAACTTGGCATTAAAAAAAAACACACATGCACACAAGAGAAGAGAGAGAGGAAAGGAACAGAGAGGAATAATAAAAATAGAAGATAATTTAAAAATGGTGATGGATGTTGGCAAATTTTGTACATTTATATTTATACCTGGTAATAATTACTATAAATATAGGTGTACAAAATTTGCCAACCAAAAAGCATAGAGTGGTTTAATGGATAAACAATTCTGTCAATATATTGCCCACAAGAACTCACTTCAGAAGAAAAGATACACACAAACTGAAGGTGAAATAATGGAAAAAAATTAAGTAAATGGAAATGAAAAGAAAGCTGGAGTAGTCAGACAAAATAGCATTTAAAACAAAAGCTATAATAAAGGAAAAAAGATATTAAAAATATGATAAAGGGCTCAATCCAGCAAGAAGATATAACATTTATAAACATTTATGCATCCAACAGAGAAATGCCAAGATATAGAAAACAAATATTAATGGATTTAATACAAGAAATTGGAAGATAATAGTAGTAATAATAGTAAATAGCATTAATAGTAAAGAGCATTAATATTGCACCTACATCACTGGATGTATCATCCAGACAGATAATGAATAAGCAGTCATTAGGTTAAATAATATGCTAAATCACACTGACTAATAGATGTAGCAAAGTGTTAGTCACTCAGCCTTCTCCAGCTTTTTGCAACCCAGTGGACTTGTAGCCTGCCAGAATCCTCTGTCCATGGAATTCTCCAGGTAAGACTACTGGAATGGGTTGCTGTTCCCTTCTCCAGGGGGATCTTCCTGACCTAGGGATCAAACCTGTGCCTCCCACATTGTGGGCAGATTCTTTACCATCTGAGCCACCAGGAAACTACAGAACATTTTATTAAAAAGTAGCAGAATACACATTCTTTTCAAGGGCATATAGAAAATTCTCCAAGAAGAATACATATAAGTTCACAAAACAAATCTCAAAAAATTCAAGAATTTTAAGATAATATCAAGTGTCTTCTCTGACCAAAATAGTATGAAACTAGAAATCAATCAAAGGAAAAAAATAGGACAATTCACAAATATGTGGAGATTAAACAAGATGTGACTGAACAACAAAGCAGTCATCAAAGAAATCAAAGGAGAAATCAAAACTTTCCTAGGAATAAATTAAAACAGAAATATGGCATACCAAATGCTATGTAACACAGCAAAAGTATTTCTAAGAGGGAAGTTGTTAGTAATGCAGGCCTGCCTCAAGAAAGAAATAAAAAGATTCCAAGTAAATAAAGTAATTTTACACCTAAAGAAACTAGAAAAAAACAAAGTTCAGAATTAATTTTTTTTAAAAAGTAGGAAAGAGGAATAAAATGAGAGTAAAAATGAGAGTGGAAATAAAGACTAAAAAAAGAAAATAGAAAGGTTTGATGTAACTGAGATTTGGTTCTTTAAAATATAAGCAAAAATCAACAAACCTTTAGCCAGACTAACCAAAGAAAAAAGAAAATTCAAATAAATAAAATCAGTGGGAACTTATGTACACCTGTGGCGGATTCATGTTGATGTATGGCAAAGTATGGCAAAACCAATACAGTATTGTAAAGTTAAAATAATAATAATAATAATAATAAAATAAATTAAAAAATTTAAAAAAGAAATAAAAAAGTAGTTGCAACTGATACCACAGAAATGCAAAGGATCATGAGAAATTACTAAAATAATTATGAACTATGGAAATTGTGCAACTTAGAAGAAATGGAATTCTAAATTCCTACAAATATACACTCTTTCAAAACTAACTCATGAAGAAAAGGAAAATCTAAATAGGACACTTACTCAAAAAGAGATTGAAAGAGTAATCTAAAATTTCCAAACAAGAAAAACTTCAGGATCAGAAGACCTCACTGGCAAATTCTATACATATACAAAAAAAAAAAAAAAAATTATATGTATTTTTTAAAGCTTTTCAAAAAAACTGAAGAGAAGAAAATCTTCCAAACTCAATTTATGAAGAAAGCATTATGCTGGTCTCACAACCAGACAAGGATATCTCAAAAAAAGACACCTGATAAACATTTGCAAAAATATTCAATGAAGTATTAGCAAACTGAATCCAACAATACATAAATGAATCATGTACCGTTTTAAAGTGCAATTTGTTTTGGGATGCAAAAATGGTTCAACATCTGCAAATCAATCAAAGTGAAACAACACACTAACAAAATAAAAGATAAAAATCTTATGGTCATCTCAATAGGTGTGGGAAAAGCATTGGACAAGATCAACCATTTATGATAAAACTTCAAAAACCAGCTATCAAAGGAACATGCTTCAATAAAATAAAGGCCTTATATGACAATTCCATCGCTACCACCATCCTCAACAGTTAAAAGCTAAAAGATTTTTCTCTAAAATCAGGAACAAGATAAGGATGCCCACTGTGATCATTTTCATTTCATATGCAATTGTTGGACTCAGTTTGCTAATAGGATTGGAAGTCCTATCCACATCAATTGGAGAAGAAAAGGGAATTAAAAAGCATTAAAATAGGAAAAGATTAATTAAAACTCACAAAATTAAATATACAGAAATCTGTTTTGTTTTTCTCTGTACCTATAACAAACTATCATAAAGAGAAATTAAGAAAATAATCCATTGTGTCAAATGTAATCAAGGTAGTGAAAGATCTGATACAAAAATTTTAAAACACTAGTGAAAGAAATTGAAGAAGACACAAATAAATTAAAAGATATTCTGTGTCCATGAATTGAAATAATTCATTATTGTTAAAATGTCCATACCCTCCAAAGCAATTTGAAGATTCAATGCAGTCACTATAAATATTTTGCTGACATATTTCACAAAAATTGAACAGGTGATTCTAAACTGTTTATGGAATCACAAAATATCACAAGTAGTCAAAACACTCTTGAGAAAGAAGTACAAAGCTGGGGGCATTAAGCTCCCTGATTTTCAACTATACTACAAATCTATAGCAATCAAAAATTGACATATACACAGATACACGGATGAATGGGACAAAATAGCTCAGAAATAAGTCCACATGTATTTGCTTGATTAATTTATGACAAACCAGTCAATCCTAAAGGAAATCAGTCCTGAATGTTCCCTGGAAGGACTGACGTTGAAGCTGAAACTCCAATACTTTAGCCACCTGATGGGAAGAGTCAACAGTTTGGAAAAGACGCTGAAGCAGGGAAAGATCGAAGGCAGGAGGAGAAGAGGATGACAGAGCATGAGATGGTTGGATGGCATCGTCAACTCAACGGACATGAGTTTGAGCAAGCTGAGGGAGTTGGTGATGGACAGGGAAGCCTGGTGTCCTGCAGTCCATGAGGTCACAAAGAGTTGGACACAACTTAGCAACTGAACTGAATTTATGACAAATAAGCAAAGCTCATACAGTGGAAAAACAAGAGTCTTTTTAGTAAATGATGTTGGAAAAACTGGACAGTCTCATGCAAATAATGAACCTAGACAACTCTCTTATGCCATACACCGAAATTAACTCAAAAGGAGTTAAAGACTTCAGTGTGGGAATTTTCCCTGGCAGTCCAGTGGTTAGAACTCCATGCTTCAGGGGACTTATGTTTGATCCCTGGTCAATGAACTAAGATCCCAAGTGGCAGGTGGTGCGTCCAAAAAATTAAAAACAAATAAACAAAAAAGATTTGCATGTAAGACCCGAAACCATTAAATTCCCAAAAGAAAACGTAAGTTTTGATTTCACTGATATCCATCGTTAGTGATGCTTTTGTGGATCTGACTCCAAAGGCAATGGAAACAAAGCAATAATAAACAAATGGGACTACATCAAGGTAAAAAATTCTGAATAGTGAAGGAAAGCACCTCAAAACAAAAGGTATTTTACAGAATATGAGAAGATATTTACAGATCATATATTCAATACAAGGTTAATATCTAAACTATAAGAAGAACTCATATGACTAAAGAAAAAAGACCAACCCACTTAAAAATGGGCAGAAGTCCTAAAGAGTTATTTTTCTAAGAAAGGACATCTGGGTAGCCAAGAGGCACATGAAAGGATGTTCAACATCCCTAATTACTAGGGAAATGCAAATCAAAGGCATCATGAAATATCACCTCACATGTGATAGAATCAGTTCAGTAGCTCAGAATGGTTGTTATTAAAAAGACAATAAATAACAAATGTTGGATAAAATGTGGAGAAAAGGGCACCCTTATCCAGTTGCTACTAAAAGCTGATGATGTCACTATGGAAAACAGTATGGAGATTGTTCCAAAAATTAAGAACTATCATATGACCTAGTTATACTATCCTAGGTATTTATCTGAAGAATATGAAAACACCAATTTGAAAATACATATGCACCCTTGTATTCATTGCTGCATTATTTACAATTGCCAAGATATGGAAGTAAACTGCCTGTACACTGATGGACGAATGAGTAAATATGATGAGGTGTATATACACAATGGGATACTATTCAGTCATAAAAAAAGCCCTGAGATTCTTCCATTTGGAACATGGATAGCTCTTGAAAATACTGGATTTGCCAAACAGTTCACTTGGATTTCTGTGGTATCTTAGAGAAAAACCCAAGTGAACTTTTTTGCCAATCCAGTATTATGCTATGTGATATGTCAGAGAAAAACAAATATGCCTGATTTTATGAATATATAAAATCTAAAAAAAAAAGGTAAAACAAAAACAGATGTATAGAAACAGATATCAGATTAGTGTTTATCAGAGGAAGAGAAAGTTGGGGGTCCAGAAAAATGAGTAAAGAGAGCAAACTGCATGATAATGAATGGTAACTCGACTTGTGGGGTGATCATTTTGTGTGCATACACATGTCAAATTATAATATTGTATACCTGAAGCTTTACTGGTAATAATATCATCTCCAAGGAAAAAATTAAGGTCTTATTTTCAACTAAATCTCTCAAAATAAGAATGCATTAATGAACACCTTGGATGCAGTTTTAATGAACAGAAACTCAAGATAAAGGTAATTTAGTGAGGCAGCTAGGTGACTAATCTCATACAATATTTTCCAAAGATCCCTAGCTATCCAACACAGAAGTGTGTAACACACTTACCAACAAAAACACTCTGTGATCTCCAAACTTTCGGAAGTCCTGGGTAATGTAAAATAATTTTGTAACATCGTGCTGTTTATTTTTGCAGAGTGTCTCAGGTGACAAATGTTAAACCAATCAAAATGAAGCAGGTTTTACTTCATTTTAGGAATTTGGGACTTGAAAATTTATGAGTTTAAATTTCTTCAGTAATTGAATTGCTCATAGAATTATGCAAATAGTGTGTTATTGTGGGAAGGGCTGTGTAATAAACTAGAAATGAGTTCAAATATTTTACTATCACTTACTAGTTTAATGAGCTTTAGCTGCTTAATTAAATTTTATGAATTTTAGTAATATCTTTGATAAAAAAAGAAAACTTTAAAAAATTCACCTGATAGAGTTTATGTAACTTTAAGTTAGATAATGCATTCAATGGCTAAGAATAATTTTAATAAATTATGCATAAAAATTCACCATCTCTTATTTACTTTATTTTTATGTTTATGACTCTTTAGATAAACATATAAAACATTTATTTAAACATATTTTGATAAACATATAAAAAGGTATTTCCAAAATGATATGTGCTTTTCTTTCTTGTTATGCTTTGTAGTGAATTTAATTTTAGGGGACAGAAGGGATCCCATGATTCTTATGCAAATACCAGAAAATACATGTACACAAAAAATACTTACATAATTCAAAGATTATGTGTATGTCAGACTGGAAACCTCCAACTCTTGGAAGTCTACCCTATACCACAGTACTCAGTATTTTTGTGTCCAAATTTGATGGATAAAAACAACTTCTAGCAATATTTTTGACTTTTGATTCTACATAGAAGTGCATAATTTTGAATATGTGTGGGTTGGTGAAGGAGGATTAAGTGATAATGATGTGAGTGTAGTTTAAAAAGACTTTATATCTGATTCTGATAAGCTTTCCAAGTTCAATAAAAGGTTATAGAATTATACAGCCACAGACTTACAAATCCATTTTAAATTAATCATCATAGGGTTTTTAATACTCAAAAGTTATGACTCACCTTTGTGTAAAACACAGTAGACATATTGAATCAGTAACAGTTTATAAAGAAAAATAGCTATTTAGGCAACTTTTTGAGTGAAAAGGAAAATGTTCATATGGAGTGATCTTTGCAATAAATGATTCAATATATGAAAGTATAAGGCACAAGATTTTAAGAGTCTCATGCTCTACTGACTGAGCTAGTTGGGCACTAAGGCAAAAGATTTTAAGAATGAGTTTTTGCATTTAAAGAGAAAGAATGAGAAGTTACTGGTCAATATCAAGACAAAATCTAAAGGGAAGAAGAGCAGCCCTTTAGAGATTTTTTCTTTTTTTTGACAATGAAAAACTCTTTATTATTTTTTTCTCTCTTTTTTGTATTTTATTTTTTAAAATTTGTTTATTTATTTTAATTGAAGGCTAATTACTTTACAATATTGTATTGGTTTTGCCATACATAAACATGAATCTGCCACAGGTGTACACGTGTTCCCCATCCTAACCCCCCCTCCTACTTCCCTCCCCGTACCATCCCTCTGGGTCATCCCAGTGCACCAGCCCGAAGCATCCTGTATCCTGAACAGGCGATTTTGTGAAGAGAAAACATAATGGATTTGAGCCACTTGTAGAAAAAAATGGTCTTTGTCTTTAAAAACCAAAAAGGACTCAGGAAATAGAGAGCTTAAAGGAGATTTCTTTTTGTGTTAGTGTGAAATTACTGTAGCTGCTCATTGTGACATTCTCTCAGTAATGGAATCAACTGCATATTCCCACAAATATGTTAAACTTCTGTTAATACTATATTCATAGCTTCACTGAATTTTGAGCTTTAAAAGTTAGCATGGGTGTATCACTTAACAGTTGCTTTAGAATATTAATTACTGGGAAACCAGTCCATGGAGAAGATTCATTTGTAATGAATTTTAGCTTGAGTTAATAAATAAAACAACCTACCTCTGAAGAAAGATAATGATTATAAGGAAAAAAAAAATCCCCCTTTGCCAAACACTTATTAATTAATACAAGATTTCAAGACCCAGGTCAAATGTACTTTCTCTGTAAAACATTTTTTTTAATTAAAACACTTTTATCTATTAAAATCATTCATTCAGTGGATATTATCAACAGCTATGTGTTACCCATTTTATTGTGTTGGAGATATTTGCAAGTACTATTTTTAGGAAATCTAAAAGGGAGGAAAGACAGGTATACTGCATTTACAGGTTTTTTTCTCTCTCTAAAAAAAAAGAAATAGTGAATACAGACCTCAATGGGAGAGTGTGCCTTTTGAGCTGGTGGTGATGAGGTGTGAGAAGAAAAGATTGCAAAGAATTTTTCAAGGAGGAGAAGGTGTCTGCCACAAGTTCTGAAAAAAGAAAAGGAGTTCCTCGAAAGGCAAGGTGAAAAGAACCTATGTGTATTTAACATGTCAAACTAAAAAATCTTTGTTAATACTTCTAATCCATATGCCATACCCTAAACTTAAGAGCAAGGATAGGTATGATAAATTATTTCTTTATTACACTAGCACTTAGAAAAGAACCTGAGTTTCAGATGTCATTCAACAAATTATCACTAAGTAAGGGTTTCCCTGATGGCTCAAACGGTAAGGAATCCGCATGCAATGAGGCAGACCTGAGTTTGATCCCTGGGTTATTCCCTGGAGAAGTGCACAACAACCCACTCCAGTATTCTTGCCTGGAGAATCACGTGGACAGAGGAGCCTGGAGGGCTACAGTCCATGGGGGTCACAAGAAGTCAGACACGACTGAACAATTAAAAACAAGCACAAGCAATGAATAGACACACCAAAGATCACATAGTGACCTTGATGCAAGAACTTATTTGGACTATAGGAACATCAAGGGCAAAGATGGAGGTCCTTTAACAAAATCTTGGAAATAGAATTCAAGCTAGAAAGTGGGAGTGGCAGTATAGTTTCTAAAATTGTTTAAATCCTCCAATAAAATCAAACAAGAAAGTAGGAGAGACAAGCCAGAATAAAACTGAAAACTCATGGAAAATGCATATAATAATATTAGGTAGAAAACATTCTCATATAACACAAAAAGCATGAGTGGAAGGAGATCAGTCACCACCAACTACAGAATCTACATGAAATCAGCGTTTGTATACCAGGAAGAAGCAGGAACTGTTGCAATATCAAAAAGACCTAAAATTTTCAGGATAATCACCGTTCCCTCAACGTCTCAGTGAGCTGACTTGAAAACTGTAAGGGGTTAACATTCCAAAAGCAAGTAGGAATAAAGGGCTGTGGTGAGATTTGAAGGAGAAAAAAGTAGTTTCTTGCCTTAAGAATTCTCAGAACTAACCAGGCTGTAAGTTAGAAAACAAGATTTCTCCTGGTTTTCAGGAGAAAGCACCTTTGAGGAAAAAATTGTTAACCACAGATTCCAAATGTAACACAATGGGACAATAGAAACAAAGGGAAAAGAAGATCCAGATAAAGTGGGGGAGGGAACAGGGCGAGGAAGACCCAAGAAACCTAGCCACATATATTTAAAACTCTTTTAGAAGAGGAAACTCTAAAATTATGAAATTGGAAAAAAGAGTCTTATGCCTTCTGTCTAAAAGTTCAGAAAAGTAATTATGCACACAAATAAGAAAAGGAACAGCAATGAAGCTGAATACCATAGAATGTTCTAATAAAAAATAAAAATGTAGACTAGAGACAACATAAAAACAAGTACCACATAGATTATGCATTAAAAGGTAGAAGAAAAAATGATACAACATTTACTGTATAATAAAGAATTAAAGAAAGAAATTAGATAAAAATGAAACTTTGAAGACAAGCGAAGTATATATCCAATTTCCGTATATTAGGAACAGCAGAGCAAAGAGGAGGGGAAGCAAATAATCAGATCGGGGCTAAAACTTCCCAGATGTTTATGAAATCAAAATTAAAGCAGGTTTGAAACCCCATATTGAAGAAGTACAATGACACCTGGAAAAGTCTACATAAAATGTCTAACATTAAGAAATATTCTAGTAAATTTTGGTTATTACAGGAAAGGAATAGAAAAGAAAAATCCTTCAAGTAACTTCAAGCAAACAGGTAAACAAAGAAGTGAGTTGGAAGGGTAAGAAAATTCAGATGTAATAAAATTTCTCAGTAGAGGAAATTGTGAACATTTTAATGATATTAAAAAAAAAAAAAAGACAATCACTCAAAGGTTTCATTTACACCTAAACTGCATTTCAAGTATAAACACTGGAAATAAACATCTTCAACATGCAAATTTTCAGGGAATATATTTCCTAGAAATCTTCCAAAGAATGATTTGGGAGTAAAAGATTAAACAATTATTGACATAAAGTGGTTAATGGTAAATCTATATTCATATGTACAATAGAATAAATTAGGAGCAAATGAGTAAAGATTAGGTAATGGCTACAACTATATTTAAATTTAAAGTAAAATTTAAATAAACTAGTAAAAATTAAAAAAATATAATTACAGCAATAAAATGGGTGAGTTTTATGTTGCCATTCTAGGAATGTTTTATTTGTGATGTAGAGAAAATAATTTCATCATGTTTTTATAATATCTCCCTTTGGGTCCTTGAGAATGATGATTCTTTGAAGAAGAAAAGGAGTAAAAGATATGAACTGAAGAGTTATATAAATACTATGAAGTCTAGACTTTCATTTGGTAATAGCAGTTTGAACATACGTGTTTTATCAAAAAGGAAAATATACTTAACAAATATTTTTTCTAGCTCTGTCCACCTAAAAGACCTAGGAAAACTAATATATCTGGTGTCAGTGATTGCCTCCAACAGCCAGACTGAAATGCCATTTCCTACTAAAATAAAACATACCATTTTAGAGACATGACTGATTTTAAGTCTGGAATAGAAAATGGACCAAATGAGCTACAAAACGTTATTTTAAATTAAGCACACACATATATTTTTGCCTTTTTAAATGTACATCCCATGTATTTGAACACATATATGGAGTTCTATAATCACCTCCACAATCAGGATACAGAACACTATAATCTCCTCAAAATCCCTTCAGATATCTTTATAATCACATTCACTCCATCTGTAATTCGGCAACCAGTGACCTGCTCTCAATCACTACATTTCGTCTTTTTGAGAATGTCATATAATGGACTTATGTAAGATGTAATCTGTCAAGATTGGCTTTTTCATTCAGTATTGTTGTTCAGCTATTCAGTCGTGTCTAATACTTTGCGACCCCACGGGCTGCAGCACACCAGGCTTCCCTATCCTTCGCTATGTCCTGGGTTTGCTCAGACTCATGTCCATTTAGTCAGTGATGCCATCCAACCATCTCATTCTCTGTCACCCCCTTCTCCCCCTGCCCTCAGTCTTTCCCAGAATCAGGGCTTTTTTCCAATGAGTTGACTGTTTGCATCAGATGGCCAAAGTATTGGAGCTTCAACTTCAGCATCAGTTCTTGCAATGAATCTTCAGTGTTGATCTTTAGGACCGACTGGTTTGATCTCCATGCTGTCCAAGGGAATCTCAAGAGTCTTCTCCAACTCCACAATTCAAAAGAATTAATTCTTCAGCGTTCAACCTTCTTTATGGTCCAGTTCTCATAACCATGACTGTGGTTTTCATTCTGTCTGTTCTCTGATGGTGGAGAAGGAAATGGCAACCCATTCCAGTACTCTCACCTGGAAAATCCCATGGACAGAGGAGCCTTGCGGGCTATAGTCTATGGGGTCGCAAGAGTCAGATATGACTGAGCCACTAAAGAAACAAAAACATCAGAGTGCTCATCCTCTAGTCCAAGGGCTAACATCTGTCACATTGTTCTATCATCATCTTTCTATCTATATTATTGCCCATGTCATAGGTCACCCATGCAGAATAAAAACACTCTTCTACACCAACATGATACCATTACCACAATCAAGAAATTTAATATTATGTATCCCAGGGACGGAGGAGCCTGGTAGGCTGCAGTCCAAGGGGTCGCTAAGAGTCGGACACAACTGAACAACTTCACTTTCACTTTTCACTTTCCTATACTGGAGAAGGAAATGGCAACCCACTCCAGTTTTCTTGCCTGGAAAATCCCAGGGATGCAGGAGCCTCGTGGGCTGCCATCTATGGGGTTGCACAGAGTTAGACACGACTGAAGCGACTTAGCAGCAGCAGCAGCCCTTGAATGGATGGGGATGAGGCTTGTGCAAGCTTCCTAATGGAAGGAATTTTCTGTGGGGAAAACTAAGCCTTGTTCTGAAGGGCAGGGCTATGCTCAGTAGATCTTTAATGCAATTTTCTATTGGTGGGTGAGCCTGTGCTCCCTCCCAGTGGTTAGGCCTCAGGCAGCCCAGTCCTAGAGTTTGCAGTCTTTGGAAGGCTATGAGTGAGTGAAGTCGCTCAGTCGTGTCCAACTCTTTGCGACCCCATGGATTGCAGCCTACCAGGCTCCTCTGTCCATGGGATTTTCCAGGCAATAGTACTGGAGTGGATTGCCATTTCCTCCTCCAGGGGATCTTCCTGACCCAGGGATTGAACCTGGGTGTCCTGCATTGTAGACAGACGCTTTACCGTCTGAGCCACCAGGGAAGACCTTTGGAAGGCTATAGGCTCTATCATAATGTTAATGGCTGCTGCTGCTGCTGCTAAGTCACTTCAGTCGTGTCTGACTCTGTGCGACTCCATAGATGGCAGCCCACCAGGCTCCCCCATCCCTGGGATTCTCCAGGCAAGAACACTGGAGTGGGTTGCCATTTCCTTCTCCAATGCATGAAAGTGAAAAGTGAAAGGGAAGTCGCTCAGTCATGTCTGACTCTTCGCGACCCCATGGACCGCAGCCCACCAGGCTCCTCTGTTAATGGCAACCTCCTCCAAAAGGACTTAGGCCAGCAGGCCATGACTCCCAGGACTGCTGCTCCCGGTGCCCCTGATCCCACAGCAGGCCATTGTTGACCCATGTCTCTGCCAGAGACTCCCACTCACAAGCAAGTCTGGCTCAGTCTCTTGTGGGGTCACTGCTCCTTTCTCCTGGTCCCTATAGTCAAAGCTATGGTTTTTCCAGTAATCATGTACACATGTGAGAGTTGGGCTGTAATGTTTTCAAATTGTAGTGCTGGAGAAGACTCTAGAGAGTCCCTTGGACAGCAAGGAGATCAAACCAGTCAATCCTAAAACAAATCAACCCTGAATATTCATTGGAAGGACTGATGCTCAAGCTGAAGTTCCAATATTTTGGCCACCTGATGCGAAGAACTGACTAATTAGAAAAGACCCTGATGCTCAGAAAGATTGAAGGCAGGAGAAGGGGATGACAGAGAATGAGATGGTTTGATGGCATCACCAACTCAATGGACATGAGTTTGGGCAAATCCGGGAGATAGTGAAGGACAGAGAAACCTGGTATGCTGCTGTTCATGGGGTCACAAAGAGTTGGATACAGTTGAGTGGCTGAACAAAAACAGCTCACATCTGTACATGCTGCTGCTAAGTCACTTTGGTCATGTTCGACTCTGTGCGACTCCATAGACGGCAGCTCACCAGGCTCCTCTGTCCCTGGGATTCCTCAGGGAAGAGTACAGGAGTGAGTTGCCTTTACCTTCTCCACATCTGTTCATGACTAATGGAGAAATCATAGTTTTGATTAGACAGATCAAAAGTGGGAAAAGTGACATCTCTGCTTTTTAATACACTGTCTAGGTTTGTCATAGCTTTTCTTCTGGGAGCAAGCGTCTTTTAATTTGATGGCTGCAGTCACTGCCTGCATTTTATTTTCCTGGAGCCCAAGAAAATATATATTTTATATATATATATAAAATAAGAATAGAATAATATATTATAAAATATATAATATATTATATAATATTGTATATAACATGTTTTATATTATATAATATATAATAATATATTATTACTATTGTAATAATAATATGACACATTATAATAGTGATAATATTAATAACAATTAATTATCAAAAACTAATAATCATTATTTCAATTATTTTATTTAATAATATTTTAAAATAATTTAAAATAATTATTTTAAATACTTAATACATTTTCAAACTTTTTAATTATTAAAATTAACCATATTAATCACATTAACAATTACATTAATTGATACAATTAATAATACTAATATTAATTTGATTAATATTAATTTAATTATAAACTAAATAATTTAATTATTAAAAATTTAATTTGTAAATTACTAAATAATTAAATAGTTAAAATTAATTCTTTAATTGATAATGAAATAATTGCTTAAATATTAAATTAATAAAATTATAATATTAAAATCATTTATTAATAAAATGTTAGTAAAATTCTACTCTAAATTTAAAATAAGACTTAATATAAAATTAAATATAATTAAAAATTAATAATCAATTTAATTAATAATTAAGTTAAATAATTTACAGAAATTATTATTAAAATCACTATATAAATATATTATTAAAGTAGTTATTTAAAATTTAATATAATTATTACTAATATAATTAATATATAATATGATATATCATCACTAATGTAATTATTAATCATTATAATTATTATATATAATATATAAAATGGAATACATTATATTATTTTATATAAATATAGTTATATAATATCAATGTATATTTAATAAATATATTTATTTTAAATATCTACAGATAATATTATATTCATAAATTATATTTATAATATTATTAATATATTATAAACATATATTTACATTTTATTTCAGATTTTATATATTTATAAATTATATTGGTAGTTATAAATAAATTATAAATATTTCTTATTATATAAATATAAATTTATTTACATATATTATATGAATTATATATACATTTATAAAAACTTATATGTATATATAAGATATATATGTATAGTTTTGTGTATATGTATACATATATACTGTATATACTATATAGAGTATATATGAAAATATATTGGATTTTCTTATTCTAAATATTAGATTTATTAATACTAAAATATATGTACTAAATAAAATATATAATGCTATATGTTATATACTAATATATAGCATTATATTATAGCAATATATACTGCTATACTAATATACTAATGTTATGTGTACTAATATATACACTAATTCTAAAATATATATAATGTACTATATAATATCTATTAGTATATTATACTGTGCTATAATATTTATATAATTTCATATAATATAGAAATATATAAACTAATAAATTAATATATAAATTAAGTAATAAATATTATATAAATTAATATATTAATAAATTAATAAAAGTTAATATATAATATTCTAAGTGTATATGTATTATCTATAATATACAATATTTATTATAAAATATAATATCATATGTTATATATCTTTTATATACTATATATATATATAACTTCAGAAGTTGGTGATGGACATGGACGCATGGCGTGCTGCTGTTCATGAGGTCACCAATATTCGAACATGACTGAGCGACTGAAGTGACTGAACTGACTGAATGTACTTCACTCTTTATAACAGATTCTAGGTCCATCCTATTGAACATAACTGCCAAGAGCAGAGTCGTTGCCAGCCTTGTTTACTGCATCTCCAGTATCTTGGACACTGTCTGGCATTTTTTTAGTAATAGTGAGTGTGTGTTGGTTAAGTGAATAAATTTACAAATGCATAAATGACTAAAATGAGAGTGTTACCTGTAGGTTAAAAAAGAAAAAGTATGAACTTCAGATCCTGAAGACTTCCCTGGTGGCTCAGACGGGAAGCGGCTGCCTAAAATGCAGGAGACCTGGGTTCGATCCTTGGGTCGGGAAGATCCCCTGGAGAAGGAAATGGCAACCCACTCCAGTATTCTTGTCTGGAAAATCCCATGGATGGAAGATCCTATTAGGCTACAGTCCATGGAGTCGCAAAGAGTCGGACACGACTGAGTGACTTCACTTCAGACCCTACGCCAGGTCAAGGCATTTAAAAAAATGTCTGTTTTCCCCCTACTTTATTGTTAACTGTGCCTTGAATCATTTATATAGCTGTATATATTCATCTCTCCCCTCTCTCTCTTTCTCTGCTTCAGTCTGTCCTAGGGGCTGTATAGCATCCTTTGACTAGACAAAACTATATTGATGTTTTTTAATTTGAATTTTTTATGCCCAGCATATGGGATCTTAGTTGCCCCATGGGGATGGAATCAGGGCCCCTTGTAGTGGGAACATGGAGTCTTAACCACTGACCTGCTAAAGAAGTCACCAAAACTATACAGATTGATCCATGTAATAATGTTCATCAACATATCAGAATAAAAGAATAAGTCACACTATTTCATAGTTATATTTTAGCTTTATAGTGTGTAGTCAGGAACCCTTGGCAGCTGGTAAATTTAGAATCCTTGCAGCATAGCATAAGAGTGGGAATTTTGGAAGCTCAACATTTAACGTCTTCAACTTGAGATCACCAAGGATTCACACCCTCAGTGAACTCTACAAAGCCCTGCACTGGACACACTGTCTCCTTAACAAGTCAGTAGGTTTTCAATTGAGCAGCTATTTTTATTTATTTATTTATATTTTTTAAAGCCACTATTTTGTTTGTTTTTATTATTTTATTTTTTTTTTACTTTACAATATTGTACTGGTTTTGCCGTACATCAACATGAATCCGCCACGGGTGTACACGTGTTCCCAATCCTGAACCCCCCTCCCACCTCCCTCCCCATACCATCCCTCTGGGTCATCCCAGTGCAACAGCCCCAGGTGTCCTGTATCCTGCATCGAACCCAGATTGGTGATTCGTTTCTCATATGATATTATACATGTTTCAATGCCATTCTCCCAAATCATCCCACCCTCTCCCTCTCCCACAGAGTCCAAAAGACTGTTCTATACATCTGTGTCTCTTTTGCTGTCTCGCATACAGGGTTATCGTTACCATCTCTCTAAAGCCTCTATTTTTAATACTTATTTCTCATTAAACAGAAGAAATGTACATAATGCATAGGTAGTTATTCTCTTTCTATTATCTTAATATCTTAATAATTGACCCTAACAAAGCCCAGGAGAGGAAAGAGCAAACTGTGGTATGAAGTACCTGCCAGCTAAAAGAAACATAGTGGATCAACCTCAGATTATAGGAGAACATAAAAGGAAAATAAGTCCATATAAAACCAGCATCAAGCTGGGCCTGAATGCACATTAGTTCACTGAAGTCACACAACTATGAGATAACGTGGTAATAATGGTATACTCTTTTATACATGGAGGAACATAAGTGTTTAATGAAAAGTAACTTGCCCAAGAACATCATAAAATTTTTTTAACATGCAGACATCAAGCCCAAACTTTCAGACACTAATGTTCTTTCTGGAAGGATAAAATAGAATAGTTATTCTTACCTTACATATTTACTTCTGAATAAACATTTTGCAGTGTTCAAATTCAGAGCATTTTGGACGTAAGATATGTGTGTATACATATATATATATATATATGTGTGTGTATATATATATATATATACATATACATATATATGTATAACATTCTATACCATTGCCATTATTATTTATCTGAAATTAAAAAAAAAAACTGCTACTTGCTATTTTTTCCATAAAAATCAAAACACTTTTCAATCAATGTTTTCGTATTCCTGCTTACTCTGACAATATTTTGTCTATACAAGTAAACATTTGAATAACAAATGTGCATGCATATGGATAGCTAATTCTTCTAAAGTAAAATATGCAACTTCTATTTAAAAACTCTTTCCCCTCCCACCTGCTGCCCTCAAATACCTTATGAATAAATATTGAAAGCCTACAGAAAGTCAATTATGCTATAACAGCTAAAAGGCAATTCCCTCCATTTAACTGTTTCATTGCAAAAATAGTGATGAACACGAAAAATTTAATATTATCAGGAAATGCTGTGTATGTTATTTAGATGTTATCATGAATGTATTTATATATTCTTATCTTGCTAGAAAAACATTTTAAACATATAAACCCTTTGTGTTGTTTGATAAGACTGATTTTAGTTTGACAAATATTTATGCTCAAATATTGAATGTGAAAAATTATATTTCAGATTTTATTCAGATTAAAGTATGTGGTTTTAACTGAATAGAAGAAATTATTTATGCCACTACATAAATGATGATTACTTCTGGATGGCAGGATTCTTTAGATTTCCTATATTTTCTAAAATGACAATATATCATTTCTTTATTCACTAATTTAACATTACTATAAATACTTGATGGTGGTACTATTTAACTTATTTAGCCTTATTACAGCTGTCTAAATGTTATTATTTTATTAAGTTAATATAAACCTTAAAAGTTCGTTTTGACAGAAAATTGCTATTAACTAAATACCCATTTTATATAGCATATTTTGAAAAATTTTTAATTTTTAAGGTAGAAGTAGATAAACCTTCTAGTTAAGATGAATTATATATCTAAATTTAAACATAATAAACAAATAAATAAATGTATATTTACAAGTTACAAATTACATATACATAGGAGAAGGCAATGGCACTCCATTCCAGTACTCTTGCCTGGAAAACCCCATGAATGGAGGAGCCTGGTAGGCCACAGTCCATGGCGTCGTGAAGAGTCGGACACGACTGAGCGACTTCACTTTCACTTTTCATTTTCATGCATTGGAGAAGGAAATGGCAACCCACACCAGTGTTCTTGCCTGGAGAATCCCAGGGACGGCGCAGCCTGGTCGGCTGCCATCTATGGGGTCGCACAGAGTCGGACACGACTGAAGCGACTTAGCAGCAGCAGCAGCAGCAGCGATTCCATGCATTAATAATGCACATATATAATACATATAGTTCAGTTCAGTTCAGTCGCTCAGTCGTGTCCGACTCTGTGCGACCCCATGAATCGCAGCACACCAGGCCTCCCTGTCCATCACCAACTCCCAGAGATCACCCGAACTCACGTCCATCAAGTAGGTAATGCCATCCAGCCATCTCATCCTCTGTCGTCCCCTTTTCCTCCTGCCCCCAATCCCTCTCAGCATCAGAATCTTTTCCAATGAGTCAACTCCTCGCATGAGGTGGCCAAAGTACTGGAGTTTCAGCTTTAGCATCATTCCTTCCAAAGAACACCTAGGACTGATCTCCTTTAGAATGGACTTGTTGGATCTCCTTGCAGTCCAAGGGACTCTCAAGAGTCTTCTCCAACACCACAGTTCAAAAGTATCAGTTCTTCGGCGCTCAGCTTTCTTAATGGTCAAACTCTCACATCCATACATGACCACTGGAAAAACCAGAGCAGTGACTAGAGGGACCTTTGTTGGCAAAGGAATGTCTCTGCTTTTGAATATGCTATCTAGGTTGGTCATAACTTTCCTTCCAAGGAGTAAGCGTCTTTTAATTTCATGGCTACAATCACCATCTGCAGTGATTTTGGAGCCCCCCAAAATAAAGTCTGACACAGTTTCCACTGTTTGCCCATCTATTTGCCATGAAGTGATGGGACTAGATGCCATGATCTTCGTTTTCTGAATGTTGAGCTTTAAGCCAACTTTTTCACTCTCCTCTTTCACTTTCATCAAGAGGCTTTTGAGTTCCTCTTCACTTTCTGCCATAAGGGTGGTGTCATCTGCTTATCTGCTTATCTGCTTATATGATATTTCTCCTGGCAATCTTGATTCCAGCTTGTGCTTCTTCCAGCCCAGCATTTCTCATGATTTATTCTACATAGAAGTTAAATAAGCAGGGTGACAATATACAGCCTTGATGTATTCGTAGTAATACATAATTATTGTATTATATTTATGATACATATCTTTATATTATAAATTATATGCATTATTGTCTCGTAAACAATGCATTCTCACAAAAACTTTATATTTGTCTTACATTTTTGAGATATTTACACACCCTAATAGTTTATTCAAGCTCTGTCCTTCTCATGCATAAATTATGGTGAAGCAGTTTTATTTTGTGGTTATTACACAGAAGATTCCTAAGAAAAAATTTAAGTACAAATTAAATATCATATATATTAATTTTAAATTAAAATATTAAAATTATTTATAAAATGTATAGGGTAATAAAGCAAGGGAACTAAATATTTGTAATATATATTAATAAATTATTATGCAAAAATTTACAACTGATTATATCAAGAAATTTTATTTTTTTTAACATAACTACAACCATGAAAAGAAGGGATAAGAAATACCAGTATCCAGAAAGAGTGATAAGCATCAAAGATAGTTTCATTAGTTGCCAGGCATCTGAAGATAAAATCTAGAGAGTATCACATTCTATCGAAAATGTCTATACTGTGGAGAACTGTATGTTCAGGAAAAATTAAGATCTTTAATTCTAGACAGGATGCTACTGTCTCTTCTCTATCACTAGCAAACTGACTTCAGTGGGAGTATAATAAAGAGAAAAGGTAAGGACAGAGGTTCACCAAAAAGGAAGAAAGTTCCTATTCTCCATACTCTTGCTGAGTCTGTGTAACATTAAGTTTTATCTTTGCATTTCTGAAAAGTTTAAAAATTAACATATTATCAAAGATTCTATTTATATTCCCCCTTTAAATCTTGAGTTTAATCATTTTTGCAAAATTCAAAATGATCATTATATCCTTTTCTATTCTCTCTCTGTTCTTGTGTTTTGCCCATTTTTAATTGGAAGTTTTCTCTTATTTAAATTAACATTTCAATTCAGTTCAGTGACTCAGTCGTGTCTGACTCTTTGCAACCCCATGAATCACAGCACGCCAGGCCTCCCTGTCCATCACCAACTCCCGGCGTTCACTCAGACTCATGTCCATCGAGTCAGTGATGCCATCCAGCCATCTCATCCTCTGTCATCCTCTTCTCCTTCTGCCTCCAATCCCTCCCAGCATCAGAGTCTTTTCCAATGAGTCAACTCTTCGCATCAGGTGGCAAATGTACTGGAGTTTCAGCTTTAGCATCATTCTTTCCAAAGAACACCTGGGAGTGATCTCCTTCAGAATGGACTGGTTGGATCTCCTTGCAGTCCAAGGGACTCGCAAGGGTCTTCAACACCACAGTTCAAAAGCATCAATTCTATGTTACTCAGCCTTCTTCACAGTCCAACTCTCACATCCATACATGACCACTGGAAAAACCATAGCCTTGACTAGATGGACCTTTAGGCATGTATAATATTTTAGACATATTTCTCCATTTCTGTAAATGCATTTCAATAAATTTGCCCTTTTGCCCTTAGCTCATTGACTTTATAGACATAGTTTATGCTGGAATATTTTTCCATGTAACTGAATACTTAATCTATTCAGTGTTTTACTTATTTTGAAATTAAGTAGAGGTGAAGTTCACATAATATAAAATAAACTATTTTAAAGTTGATGTTAGTGACAGTTAGTACATGAACACTGTTACACAAACTCCAGTTCCATCTAGTTACAAAATATTTTCATCATCCCAAAAGGAAATTTCTTACCTGTTAAGTAGTTAATCTCTGGTCCCTACTTCCCTTGCCCCTTGTAATTTGCAAACTGCATTCTGTCTTTGTGGATTTACCTCTTCCGTGTATTCCTGAGAAAATAAGCCATACATTCTCTGTCACTTCGTAGGTGGCTTCTTTCACTTAATGCTTTCTAGGTTCCTCAGTGTTGTAGCCTTCAACAGTTCTTTTTTTTTTTTTTTTAATACCTGAGTGATACTCCATTGTATGTAAATATACCACAGCTTGTAGTATATTCACCTTGTGACCATCATAAATAATTCTACAATAAACATACATGCACAGGTACTTGTTAGAACACTGGTTTTGAATTCTTCTGAATATACATGTTGGTGTGGAATTGGTAGATCTTATGGTAATTTTATGTTTAACTTTTGAGGGCCCATCAAACTACTCTCCATAGTACTGAGCCATCTTTCACTCCCACCACTCACATATAACGGTGCTAATTTCACTGTATCTTCTTCAACATTTCTTTTTATTATTGTGGCTTTTTATTATTCAGTAGCTAAATCGTGTCCAATTCTTTGAGATCCCATGAACTGCAGCACACGAGGCTTCACTGCCCTTCACTATTTCCCTGAGTTTGCTCAAATTCATCTCCACTGAGTCAGTGATGCCATCGAACAATCCCATTCTCTGTTGCCCCCTTCTCTTCTTGCCCTCAATCTTTCCCAGGATTGGGATCTTTTCCAATGAATCAGCTGTTTGTGTCAGGTGGTCAAAGTATTGGAGCTTCAGCTTCAGCATCAGTCCTTCCAGTGAGTATTCAGAGTTGATCTCCTTGCCATCCAAGGGACTCTCAAGAGTCTTCTCCAGTACCACAGTTCAAAAGCATCAGTTCTTCAGTGCTCAGCCTTACATATGGTCCAACTCTCACATCCATACATGACTACTGGAAAACCCATAGCTTTGACAATTTGAACCTTTGTTGGCAAAGAGATGCCTCTGCTATCTTATAGCTTTTCTTCCATGGAGCAAGTGTCTTTTAACTTCATGGCTGCAGTCTCTGTCCACAGGGATTTTGGAGCCCAAGGACATGAAATCTGTTACAGTTTCCACTTTTTCCCCATTTTTTTGCTATGAAGTGATGGAACTAGACCCCATGATCTTTGTTTGTTGAATGTTGAGTTTTAAGTCAGCTTTTTCACTCTCTCTTTCACCTTCATCAAAAGGCTCTTTATTTCCTCTTCACTTTCTGCCTTTAATGTGGTATCATCTGCATATCTGAGGTTGTTCTATTTCTACTTGAAATCTTGATTCTAGCTTGTGCTTCATCCAGTCCAGCATTTTGCATTATATACTCTGCATATAAGTTAAATAAGCAGGGTGAAAATATACAGCCTTGACATACCTCTTTCCCAATTTGGAAGCAGTTCATCATTCTATGTCTGGCTCTAACTGTTGCTTCTTGACCTGCATACATATTTTTAATGATGCAGATAAAGTGGTCAGGTATTGTCATCTCTTTAAGAATTTTCCAGTTTGTTGTCATCCACACAGTCAAAGGCTTTAGTGTAGTGAATGGAGCAGAAGTAGATTTTTGTTTTTTAATTCCATTGCTTTTTCTATGATCTAGCAGATGTTAATGTTTTCGTCTCTGGTTCCTATGCCTTTTCTAAATCCAGCTTGTACATCTGGAAGTTTTGGTTCACATGCTGTTGAAGCCTAGCTTGAAGGATTTGAGCGTTACCTTGCTAACATACGAAATGAGCACAATTGTGTGGTAGTTTGAGCATTCTTTGGCATTGCCCTTCTTTGGGATTGGAATAAAAACTGATCTTTTCCAGTCCTGTGGCCACTGCTGAGTTTTCCACATTTGCTGGCATATCGAGTGCAGCACTTTAACAGCATCATCTTTTAGGATTTGAAATAGCTCAACTGGAATTCTGTCACCTCCATTAGCTTTGTTTGTAGTAATGCTTCCTAAGGCCCACTTAACTTCACATTCCAAGATGTCTGGCTTTATGTGAGTGACCACACCATCATGGTTATCTGGGTCATTAAGACCTTTCTTACATAGTTCTTCTGTGTATTCTTGCCATCTCTTCTTAATCTCCTATGCTTCTGTTAGGTCCTTGCTGTTTTTCTTCTTTATTGTACCCATCTTTGCCTAAAATGTTTTGTTGGTATCTCTAATTTTCTTGAAGAGATCTCTAGTCTTTCCCATTCTATTGTTTTCTCTATTTTTTTTTTTTTTGTATTGTTCACTTAAGATTTTCTTATCTCTCCTTACTATTCTCTGGGCTCTGCATTCAAGTGGGTATAGTTTTCCCTGTGTTGTTGCTATTATTATTAATATCTTAGCGCCTCAACTCTCTTTCTCTCCCCCTCTCTCTTATTCTCTCTCCATAAATTGGCTTTCTTTCTTTAGGAAATACTGACTAATACACTTGTTAATTAGAGACAAATTAAATGACTCTTATACACTCAATATATAACGAGGGAGACAAACTGTGTAATTGCTTTAGATAGTCCTGTCCCAGAGGAAGAAAAGTAGTACTCATCCGGAAATACTAATGATCGTGTGCATGTACAGTCAGTCATGCCGGACTCTTTGGAATCCCATGGACTGTAGCCCACCAGGCTCCTCTGTGCCTGGAATTTTCTAGGCAAGAATGCTTGAGTGGGTTGTCATTTCCTTCTCCAGGGGATCTTCCCGACCCAGGAATTGAACCCACCTCTCACGTCTCCTGCATTGGCAGGAAGGTCCTTTATCAGCTAAGCCACTGTACATAGCAATTCTGAAATTCACATGAGAATAGAATGGGCTTTGCTGTGTAGTGCTTAATCACTCAGTCATGTCCAACTCTTCGTGACCCTATGAAGCCCGCCAAGTTTCTCTGTCCATAGGGATTCTCTGGGTAAGAATACTGGAGTGGGTTGCCATGCCCTCCTCCTGGGGATCTTCCCAACCCAGGGACTGAACCCAGGCCCCCCATATTGCAGGAGGATTCTTTACCATCTGAGCCACCAGTGAAGCCCAAGAGTACTGAAGTGGGTAGTCTATCCCTTCTCCATGGGATCTTCCCAAACCAGGAATCAAACCAGGGCCTCCTGATTTCCTTAGGGTATATGCCTAGAAATGGACTTGCTGGGTCATATGGTGGTAAAATTTCACCTCCCACCTGAGCTACCAGGGAAGCCCGAGCAATAATTAATTACCACTCATTAATTAGCTCACAATTCTCCTACCTGGGAATGACTCCCTACCATTCTTATTTGATGTTGCCATCTAAATTATTCCTCTTCAGAAAAGAAAAAAATTAGCTTGTGTTTGTGCTCAGTACATTTCTCACCATTCTTACTACCTAAGGTCAAAGATTCAAATCTTCCTTTTCATATTGTACTCTATCTTCTTTCAGTTTTACCTGATACAATTTCTTAAACGTAAAATTTTTCAAGTTTCTTTCTTTATTTTTTAAATTATTTTTTAATTGAAGGATAATTGCTTTACAGAATTGTGTTGGTTTGTGCCAAACATCAACATGTATCAGCCATAGGTATACATATATTCCCTCCTTCTTGAACCTCCTTCCCATCTTCCTTTCCATTCCACCCCTCTAGTTTTTTACAGAGCCCCAGTTTGAGTTCTCTGTCATACAGAAAATGTCTTTTGGCTATCTGTTTTACATACGGTAATGTAAATTTCCATATTACTCTCTCCATATGTCCCAACCTCTCATTGTTCCCATCCCCTGGGTCATCAAGTACGTCCTTTATATCTGTGTTCCCAGTGCTGCCCTGCAAATAATTTTATCAGTATCACCTTTCTAGATTCCATATATATGCATTGGTATAAGATACTCGTTTTTCTCTTTCTGACTTGCTTTGCTCTGTATAATAGGCCCTAGGTTCATCAGCTCATTCGAACTGACTCAAATGTGTTCCTTCTTGTGGCTGAGTAATACTTCGTTGTCTATATGTAACACAGTTTCTTTATCCATTCATCTGTTGATGGACATCTAGGTTGCTTCCATTTTCGAGCTATTGCAAATAGTGCTGCAATGAACATTGGGGTACATGTGTCTTTTTCAATTTTGATTTCCTTAGGGTATATGCCTAGAAAGGGA
This sequence comes from Budorcas taxicolor, assembly GCF_023091745.1. Lineage (NCBI taxonomy): Eukaryota > Metazoa > Chordata > Mammalia > Artiodactyla > Bovidae > Budorcas > Budorcas taxicolor. The sequence goes on along the minus strand of NC_068915.1, from coordinate 3,759,304 downwards.
ATTGCTGGGTCATATAATGGTAAAATTTTTCAAATTTTTTGAGTCAGTTTATAATTTACTCCAGTAGATAAGAAACAATCCCACAAACTTGATCTAAAGAAGCTATTGAATACTTGGATTCCCTATAAATCTTTTATAAAACAAGGCTATTAAGATGTAAGGAAGCTCTATTATTTAAAAAAGATATGTGAGAAATGACCTAAACATACTTAGAGGGGCTCCAGTTTTTGAATAGATCTCTGAGGTTGACTATGTTTTTCAGAAGTCTTGACAAAGTGTTTTACTTTCAAAGCCCTAATTCCATTTACAGAACTATTTATTTGTTTGTTGCCATATTCAACTACTGTGTCAACCCATTTCTTAATTTTAGAAACATTTGCTATCTGGAAAGCTGGGTCTAAAAAATATTTTATTTTTAAACTGAGAAAACCTATGAGACTTTATATTATATTGTTCTTATTTCAGCTAGTTTCTACTCTCTCACATTTTACTATAGAGAGCAAGGAGACTGTAGGTTGTATCTTCAACTCTATTCCTAGAGATCTCTTTACTTACTTCAACAGTTTCTTAGGTGAATTTTCTCTTTCCACGTTATTTTAGGCCATAATGTCCCCAGATTTCTTTTACTCTATTAACAAGGCTGCCTAGCTTCCAATCACTTCATGGGAAATAGATGGGGGAACAGTGGAAACAGTGTCAGACTTTATTTTTTGGGGCTCCAAAATCACTGCACATGGTGATTTCAGCCATGAAATTAAAAGATGCTTACTCCTTGGAAGGAAAGTTATGACCAACCTAGACAGCATATTCAAAAGCAGAGACATTACTTTGTCAACAAAGGTCCGTGTAATCAAGGATATGGTTTTTCCAGTAGTCATGTATGGATGTGAGAATTGGACCATGAAGAAAGCTGAGCACTGAAGAATTGATGCTTTTGAAGTGTGGTGTTGGAGAAGACTCTTGAGAGTCCCTTGGACTGCAAGGAGATCCAACCAGTCCATCCTAAAGGAGATCAGTCCTGGGTGTTCTTTGGAAGGACTGACGCTAAAGCTGAAACTCCAATACTTTGGCCACCTCATGCGAAGTGTTGACTCATTGGAAAAGACTCTGATGCTGGGAGGGATTGGGGGCAGGAGGAAAAGGGGATGACTGAGGATGAGATGGCTGGATGGCATCACCAACTCGATGGACGTGAGTTTGGGTGAACTCTGGGAATTGGTAATGAACAGGGAGGCCTAGTGTGCTGCAATTCATGGGGTTACAAAGAGTCGGACACGACTGAGCGACTGAACTGAACTGAACTAGCTTCCAATGACATTTATTTATCCTTCATTAAGCACTCATCAATATGCCTCTGAGAGCAATTAGGCCTTTACTAGCAGTCTCTTCTTAGTCTGTCACTAATGCTCTTCTCAGGGCTCTTCCAGCTTCCACATGCAACCTGGTTCCACAATGTCCAAAACCACTGTCTCAGATTTAGATGCTGCTTTGGGACCAACCTCCAATCCAACATGAGTTGTTGTAACAAGATGGTAGACTTTGGTAAACTATGTTTCCCAACAAAGAGCACAGTTCCAATCTCATATGTTGTTTCAGAAACTTGCTATTCTTGCAGGATATATTTTCTCTTCTCTTAAAACTGGATGGGTCTTTGTAAATGCCTCATGCAAATAGAATATAGCAGAAATAACATACTGTAACTTATAAGTCTATGTTAGAACAGAAAATACAATTTTTACCAATCTATGTCCCTTGGAACCTATGCACTATATTTTAGGAAAGCTCTGACCCACTTAGAGGCCACAAACACTGTATAATAACTGAAAGCCAAGCTAAGGGTCCAGCTTGTCAACCATCAAGAAGTTATCAACCACGGGAGTGTGAACGAAATGCCTCAGATGAGTTCAGACCCTATGTGTAGTGTCAGCTCAAGCCCTCATCTGTTAATTAAATGCCCAAACATCACTGGACAAAAACAAATAGACCTTCCTTTGTCATTTCAAAATCTTAATACTCCATAGAATGTGTGAGTATATAAAATAGCTGTTTTACAGTGCTAAAATTTGGGGTAATTTTTTGTACAGCAATATAATCAGAACAGTAAGAATTGTCAAGAGCAGATGAAAAATATGGAAGTAAACAGTTGTAAGAGAAATCAAATGGCTAACAACAATGCAAATCAGTCATAATGGCAGAAAACAACACAACATTGTAAGGCCATTATCATCCAGTTAAAAATAAATAAATAGAAAATCAATTGGCTCTGTAAGAAAAAGTTTGCATCTCCCTAACAGGCATCATTAAAGCAGCAATGATTTCTATCTATTATGAGCCAGTTTAATTTGTTATTTTTGGCTTATGAAGAGACCTAGATTCCTAATAAAATTCTTGTTTTTCCTTCAGTTTTTCAGAGTTGGTGTGTCTTGCTTGCAGTCAAAGACTACAAACTGATCACAAAACAAGTTCAAGGAGTGGAAGCAAGCAATAGATCCTCTGAAAAAAATGTGTAGTATTTGGAAATATTTGCTCACACTAGTTGGGGAAATAGCAATGAGGTTGCTTTTTAAAGACCAAGATGAAATAGTAACTCCCCGTGACACACAGTTGCAAAGTAGTGAATTAATCTATCAGTGGTGGCCCCCGCATCTTTGTTATAAGGAATTCCATCTGTTACTGTAAAATAATTCAGCTATCATTGGTCCAACCACACAGTCATTTTTACATATGATTAATGCACTAGTTGTTTTAAATAGTGAAGTATAAAATGACAAAAATTGCATGGAATTATAGGTCTAAAAATAAGTTTAATTTTGGTCTCTCACAAGGCTTAAATTCCTTGAGAATTGAGATAATTTTTCAAATATTTGCATAGGTTCTCATTCTTGATAAATAAAATAACAAATTAATAATTGAAACAATAACATTAAATGGTGTACAGCACTTTCTCTGAATTGGTTGGAATTAACATGGGGCATTTAGACTTCTGAAAGTCATGATTGTAGGGATTTCTAATTGCTTCTCCCACACTGACACACACACACACACGATAAGATCCTAAAGACACTAAACAAGACACATGAGAGTAGAAATATTTCTGGTTATTTTCAAGTGTTTAGCATTTTTTGTTTGTTTGCTTGTTTTAATGACAGGATGAGAATATAATAATATTGCAAATATTCATAGTTGTAAAATTCTTAAAGTTAATAATATTGCAATTTTTCACATTTTTTAACTCAGAATGAAAGTGCTAGCTCTCTATATATAGACTACAAGCAAGAAGAGCAAAATATATTCTTGTTCTTCTGTAACACATATTTCTAATTATTCAAAATTTAAGCAATTTGACACTACCCATCTACATGCTGCCTGAAATTATAACATTATTTATGCCTGGATTGGTTGAAATAGTTAAACCAATCTCTTAAACTAAAAATATTTTTGTATATAAGCTATTGGTGTTGCATCTGACATCTGGACCAATTGTCAGCTCTGGTAGTTATGTCCCTTTAGTGTTCCATGCCAGAGAAGGCAATGGCAACCCACTCCAGTACTCTTGCCTGGAAAATCCCATGGATGGAGGGGCCTGGTGGGCTGCAGTCCATGGGTTCGCTAGGAGTCGAACACAACTGAGCAACTTCACTTTCACTTTTCACTTTCATGCATTGGAGAAGGAAATGGCAACCCACTCCAGTGTTCTTGCCTGGAGAATCCCAGGGACGGGGGAGCCTAGTGGGCTGCTGTCTATGGGGTCGCACAGAGTCAGACACAACTGAAGTGACTTAGAAGCAGCAGCAGCAGTAGTGTTCCATGCATCTATTTTCTATCTTGTTTAGATTTTGTAATTTAAGTGTCTTTAAATAGGATACAGGTCTTCTGCATAATGCAAAATCTTGAATGTATTCAAAAGAGAGATGTGATATCATAGAAACATTGTCTGCAAAATGTAATTACATTTTTAAAAAGTTTTCATCCTTGCATGCATGACAGCAATGTAGGTATTCTATTCATAGCCACTAGGATAGTAGTGAAAACTTCTTGGTGTATTGGCCAAAAGGTTCATTTAGGTTTTTCCATACAGTGTTATGGAAAAACCCAGATGAATCTTTTGGCCAACTCAATATTAATGTCTGTGGCACATAAAAAGCCAATTTAAAATGCTATTAAATATAGTTACAGTATTTAAGTGATCCTTTTGTAGACTGATAAAAGATTACTGATTATGGAGAGAAAGCAATTAACTTAGATTTAGGAATTGGACCATTGGTAAGGTTTCTTTATTATCTAAATAACTCCAAGCTCTCATCCATTTCATTCCCAGGCACATAAAAAATAGTAACATGTCACAGACCTTCAGATTCATTCCTGAGTGCCTGAAAATCTAAACTGTGAATATCTGTCAACACAGCGGTCAGGCTTTGACATCATATGTTTAAAACAACGTGTGTTCATTGTAGAAAAATATATAATAAAATATAGTCTCAGTATTTCTTCCTTCTTTTACTGGAAACATTATCTCAATCTCTCTACCATTTATCCTCAATCTATATATGGCTGAAAGATGGAGAAGCTCTAAACAGTCAGCAAAAACAAGACCAGAAGCAGACTGTGGCTCAGATCATGAACTCCAAATTCAGACTTAAATTGAAGAAAGTGGGGAAAACCACTAGACCATTCAGGTATGATCCAAATCAAATCCCTTACAATTATACAGTGAAAGTGAGAAATAGATTTAAGGGACTAGCTCTGATAAACAGAGTGCCTGATGAACTATGGACAGAGGTTTGTGGCACTGTACAAGAGACAGGGATCAAGACCATCACCATGGAAAAGAAATGAAAAAAAAAAAAACAAATGGCTGTCTGAGGAGGCCTTACAAATAGCTGTGAAAAGAAGAGAAGTGAAAAGAAAAGGAGAAAAAGAAAGATATACCCATTTAAATGCAGAGTTCCAAAGAACAGCAAGAAGAGATAAGAAAGCCTTCCCCAGTGATCAGTGCAAAGAAATAGAGGAAAAGAAAAGAATGGGAAAGACTAGAGATCTCTTCAAGAAAATTAGAGATACAAAGGGAATATTTCCTGCAATTATGGGCTCAATAAAGGACAGAAATGGTATGGCCCTAAGAGAAGCAGAAGATATTAAGAAGAGGTGGCAAGAATAAACAAAAGAACTGTACAAAAATGATCTTCACGACCCAGATAATCACGATGGTGTGATTACTCACCTAGAGCCAGACATCCTGGAATGTGAAGTTAAGTGGGCTTTAGGAAGCATCACTATGAACAAAGCTAGTGGAGGTGATGGAATTCCAGTTGAACTATTTCAAATCCTGTGAAAGTGTTGCACTCAATATGGCAGCAAATTTGGAAAACTCAGCAGTGCCCACAGGACTGGAAAAGGTCAGTTTTCATTCCAATCCCAAAGAAAGACAATGCCAAAGAATGCTCAAACTACCACCAACTTCACTCATCTCACACACTAGCAAAGTAATGCTCAAAATTCTCCAAGGAAGGCTTCAGCAACACGTGAACTGAGAACTTCCAGATGTTCAAGCTGGTTTTAGAAAAGACAGAGTAACTAGAGATTAAATCACATCTGTTGGACCATTGAAAAAGCAAGAGAGTTCCAAAAAACATCTACTTTCTGCTTTATTGACTATGCCAAAGACTTGGACTGTGTGGATCGCAATAAACTGTGGAAAATTCTGAAAGAGATGGGAATGCTAGACCACCTGACCTGCCTCTTGAGAAATCTGTATACAAGTCAGGAAGCAACAGTTAGAACTGGACATGGAACAACAGACTGTTTCCAAATCGGAAAAGGAATACATCAAGGCTGTATATTGTCACCCTGCTTATTTAACTTCTATGCAGAGTACATCATGAGAAAAGCTGGACTGGATGAAGCACAAGCTGGAATCATGATTGCTGGGAGAAATATCAATAACCTCAGGTATGCAGATGACACCACGCTTATGGCAGAAAGTGAAGAAGAACTAAAGAGCCTCTTGATGAAAGTGAAAGTGGGGAGTGAAAATGTTGGCTTAAAGCTCAACATTCAGAAAACGAAGATCATGGCATCCAGTCCCATCACTTCATGGGAAATAGATGGGGAAACAGTGGAAACATTGTCAGACTTTATTTTTTTGGGCTCCAAAATCACTGCAGATGGTGATTGCAGCCATGAAATTAAAAGACGCTTACTCCTTGGAAGGAAAGTTATGACCAACCTAGACAGCTTATTAAAAAGCAGAGACATTAGTTTGCCAACAAAGGTCCATCTAGTCAAGGCTATGGTTTTTCCAGTAGTCATGCATGGTTGTGAGAGTTGGACTGTAAAGAAGCTGAGCACTGAAGAATTGATGCTTTTGAACTGTGGTGTTGGAGAAGACTCTTGAGAGTCCTTTGGACTGCAAGAAGACCCAACCAGTCCATTCTAAAGGAGTTCAGTCCTGGGTGTTTATCGGAAGGACTGATGTTGAAGCTGAAACTACAGTACTTTGGCCACCTGATGTGAAGAGCTGACTGATTTGAAAAGATCCTGATGATGGGAAAGATTGAGGGTGGGAGGAGAAGGGGACGACAGAGGATGAGATGGTTGGATGGCACACTGACTCAGTGAACATGAGTTTAGGTAAACTCCAGGAGCTAGTGATGGGCAGTTAGGCTTGGCGTGCTGCAGTCCATAGGGTCGCAAATAGTCAGACACTACTGAGTGACTGAACTGAACTGAACTGTCAATCAAAGTATCTTTTTAGCCCCATAAAAGTGACCAGTAACTTAGTGAGATGAGAGAATCTTTCCTGAACTTTAGAATCTTTGATAAATGGCATGAAGAAAATGAAAAGAGCTCATTTATTGCTTGCAATTTTGTCAATCAGAGATCAGCAAACTGCATAAAGAGGATCAGTCTCCTAGTTTTAGAAATAGTTTATTGGAACATAGTCATGCTCATTTGCTTACAAATTGTAGATAGCTGATTTCACACCACAGTGGTAGAGATGAGTAGTTGCAACAGAAATCAAATGGCTCACAAACCTTAAATATCTACTGTTTGTATATCCCTTCCTGGCATCATTAAAGCAGCAATGGATTTCTATCTTTCCTGTGCCAGTTTGTCCAGTTACTGTTTTGGCCTTATGAAATTACCTAGGTTCCTATTAAAATTCATTTTTTTCTCAATTTGGTTAGAGCTGGTGTGTTTTGCTTGTAATCAAAGAATACCATTTGATCACAAAATGAATTCCAGGAGTGGAGGCACACAGTAGATCCTCTTCAAAGAAATATGCAGTATTTGGAAGTATTTGTCTTCACAAAATGGGGAAATAGCAGTGAGATTGCTATTTAAAGACCAAGATGACAGAGTTACTCCCCATGACACAGTTTCAAAGTAGTGAATTAGTCTATCTATGGTGGCTCCAGAAACTTTGAGATAACTGCAGAGAATTCTGATACTGTAGATTAATTCAAATATGAGAAGTATAGAAACTGGAATAGAATTGTTACTATGACAGCACTGGAATATATGAAATATTAAAATTATAATTTTAATTAATATTAAAAGATGAAGTTGGTTTTTCTTGTTTACAATAAAAGAATCTTACCTGATCTGCCTTTACTTTTTAATTTGAAAGCCTCTAAACTCCAAATTGAGACTGTTTTCCATAGTTCAACTATATAAAATGACCACTGTTTGCTTCTAATATATAAAATATGTAACATTATAGAGAGCCTTTTTTAACGGCTGCATGAAAAGTTATCCATTGTACTACATGGAAATATAGTAGCCCTAAGAAGACCTCTCTATTTAAGACAGATAAATAAATGCCTTAGTTATTTGACATTATAAAGCATAAAGGTAGCTAAAGAGTATGAGCTATTGCTCTTGTCTATTTCAATAAAAACTATTAAAACTTTGCTTTCTTATATATATATATCATAAAATGTTAAAATATGAATTTATTTTCTGTTACCACTGCTATGTTTTCTTTTATCCATCCCTAGAATTGTTTACTGCACTGTTTTCTTTGCTTTGATAGCTTTATGTTACAGAGAAAAAGGCAGAAGTTCTCATGCATTCAGATTATGACTTGTTAAGTTATCCTAGCACATGAAAGTATGAAGAAGTATGATTAAAGTTTATAAGGCAAAAATGGCTAAATCCAGTAGGATTTAGAAATATTACCAAAAGAAGAACAGAGTTTTTGGAGTGGGTTACATAAGGAAAAGGGGATTCTCTTCAGATCAAAGACTCAGGCTACTTTTGCATATAGCATCCTTAGTGAAGAATTGCTTTAGGATGCAGGTAGGTAGGCATCTTACACTGAATGCTGAGATCTTGGAATCTTCAGTAAAAGAGCTAATTCTCATGCTTACTATAAGAAATCAAACAGCTGTCAGAATCTCCTGGATTATATTGGCTTACAAAAAGCACATGTTTGTAAAGTCTGATATAACCTGAAGATGACAGAGCTTTTTCCTAAATACACTGAGTTAGTCCAAACATTTGAAACCATTAAATAAATACAAAAGAAAAACAGCTGAGGATGTTGGATCAAGAGAGCTCAGTAAAAATGAATTTAAATATCTGATAGCATGGAATGACAGAGAATCTGAAAATTAGGTTTTAAGAACAGAAGAAGCAAAATTCCTTGAATCTTAGTATTATAGAGTAACACGCTGCATATCTGATGCATAGTTTCTATAACACTTTATGATCTGAGACTTATTCAACTATTATTTTTGTCTAAAAGTGAAGAAACTATAAGAATATCAAGTTCTCTGACAGTTATGATAGAGTGGATAGAGGGATTGAAGATTCTTAATTTAAAACAGAACTGTTCAGTTCTGAAGTCACATTCAGCTCTTTGTGTCATGGACTGTAACATACCAGGCTCATCTATCCTCTGCTGTCTCCCAGAGTTTGCTCAAATTCATGTTCATTAACTCAATGCTACTATCTAACCATCTCATTCTTTGCCACCCCTTCTCCTTTTGTCTTCAATCTTTCCCAGCATCAGGGTTTTTTCCAATGCTTCAGTTCTTTGCATCAGGTAGCCAAAGTATTGAATCTTCAGCTGGGTGGTATTACACTATATGTATATATACCACATTTTAATTGATTAATCTGTTCTTTTATAGATTTATTATCAATTAACCTGTTCTTTTAATGATTAATCTGTTCTTGATGAGGTTGAGGAGGAAAGGGAAAGAGCTGGCTTAAAACTAAATATTAAAAACTAAGATCATGAAATCTGTCTTCATTACTTCATGGTAAATCAAAGGGGAAGAGGTGGAAGTAGTGACAGTTTTCCTCTTCTTGGGCTCTAAAGACACTGCAGATGGTGACTGCAGCCATGAAATGAGAAGATGATTGCTTCTTGGCAGGAAAGCTATGACAAACCTAGACAGTGTGTTGAAAAGCAAAGACATTATTCTGCCAGCAAAGGTCCATATAGTCAAGGTTATGATCTTCTCAGTGGTTACATAGAGTTGTGAGAGCTGGACTATAAAGAAGGCAAAATGCCAATGAATTGATGCCTTCAAACTGTGGTGCTGGAGAAGACTCCTGAGAGCCCCCTGGACAGCAAAGAAATCAAACCAGTCAATCTTAAGGAAAAGCAACCCTGAATATTCATTGGAAAGAGTGACATTGACACTGAAGCTACAGTATTTTGGTCACCTAATACGAACAACCACCTCATTGGAAAAGTCCCTGATGATGGGAAAGATCACAAGCAGGAGAAGAGGATGAGATGGCTTGATGGCATCACTGATAAAATGGACATGAACTTGGGCATACTTCGGGAGATGGTGAGGACAGGGAGGCCTGGTGTGCTTCAGTCCATCAGGTCACAAAGAGTCGGACACAACTGGGCAACTGAACAATAATCTGTTCTGCCATGAACACTGGGGTGTATATATCTTTAAAAGTTAGAGTTTTCTCCAGCTACATGTCCAGGAGTGGGGTTGCAGGATCGTGTTGGAATTCTATTTTTGATTTTTTTATGGAAACTCCATACTGTTTCATTGATCCATATGTCTTTTTGTGTCAAGATTATGCTGTTCTGATTAGCTTGGAAAGATTGAAGGCAGAAGAAGAAGAGGGTGACAGAGTATGAGATGGTTGGATGGCATCACACAGATTCAATGGACACGAACTTAGGCAAACTCTAGGAGATGGCAAGGGACAACGAAGCCTGGCGTGCTGCAGTTCACGGGGTTCTAAGAGTCGGACATGCCTTGACAAATGAACAACAACTGAAGTCTAAGAAGGTTGTCTTCACTTTTGCTTTTTCTACAAAATTTCTTTGGCAATTCTGTGTATTTATGCTTTCATATAAATCTTAGTATTATTTGTTCTAGTTCTGTGAAAAACTAGATAGCATCACTGACTCAATAGATATGAATCTGAGTAAAGTCCAGGAGATGGTAAACGACAGGGAAGCCTGACTGGCATGTTACAGTCCATGGGGTTTCAAGGAGTCCAGCACAACTTAATGACTGAACAATAATTGTGAAAAATGTCATCAGTAATTTGATAGGAATGCAATAAATTTATAGATTGCTTTGAGTTCGATGACCAGTTTAACAATATTAATTCTTCTAAACAGCATGGAATATGCTTCCATTTCTTTGAACCATCTTCAATTTCCTTTATTAATGTTTTATAGTCCTCAGCAAATATGTCTTTTACCACCTAGGTCAAGTTTATTCCTAAGTATTTTGTTTCTGATGTGGTTTTAAAAGGGATTAAGAAAAAAAAAAAACTTTTCCTTTCTGATATTTCACTGCTACTGTAAAGAAATGACAGGTTTTGATATGTTAAGCTTGTGTCCTGCTACCTTGCTGAATTTATTTATTAGTTTCAGTAGTTTTTGTTGGAGACTTTAGGGTTTTCTATATACAGTATCATGTTATCTGTGTAGAATGACCATTTTACCTCTTCTGTTCCAATTTACACACTTTTTATTTCTTTTTCTTGACTGATTGCTATGGCTAGGACTTCCAAGACTATGTTGAATAGAAGTCTTAAAAATGGACATTCTTGTCCTCTTTCAGATTTTAGTGGGAAGGCTTTTGGCTTTTCACCACTGAATATTATTTTGGCTGTGGTTTTATCACAGATAGGTTTTATTATGCTGTGCTGTGTCCCCTCTATACCCACTTTGGTGAGAATTTTTATCATGAACGGATGTTGAATTTTATCTAATGATTTTTTTTTGCTTTTATTGAGATGATCCTGATTTTTGTCTTCTTTTTTGTTGATGTTGTATACCACATTAATTGGTTTGCATATACTGAACCATCCTTTTGACACTGGGATTAATCTAATTTGATTAGGGTATATAATGCTTTTCATGTGTTATTGAATTTGGTTAGCTAGTATTTTGTTGAGAATTTTTACATGTACACTCATCAAAGATGTTGGCCTGTAAATCTGCTTTGTGGTAATGTCTTTATATGGTTTTGGTATCAGAATGACAGTGGTTTCATGGAATGACTTTGGGAGTGTTTCCTCCTTTTTTGATTTTTTGGAATTTTGAGAAGGATTTGTACATATTCTTCTTTGAATGTTTGGTAGAATTCCCCATTGAAGCCATAGTCCTAGACTTTGCAGGGAGTTATTTTTTCTTTTTTTAAATTATAGATTCTATTTCACTTCTAGTGATCAGTTTGTTAGTTATCTTTTCTTCTTGATTCATTTTTGTTGGGTTTTATGTTTTCAGAAACTTTCCCATTTCTTCTAGATTGTTCATTTGGTTGGCAACAAGTTTTCATAGTATTCTGTTATTGTCTTTTTGTATTTCTGAGATATTGGTTGCTAGATCAACTTTTTAACTTCTAATTTTGTTTATTTGCATTCTATATTCTTCTTGACCTGTCCAGAGGCTTGTTGACTGTGCTTAAAATTTCAAACACCCCTCTCCCACCCAAGTTTTTGGTTTTATTAACTTTTCTATTGATTTTAATCTCTATTTAAGTTATTTCTTCTCTGATCTTTACATTTCCTCCCTTCTGCTGACTTTAAGTTTTACTTGTTCACTTTTTTCTGATACTTTCCGGTGATAGGTTAGGTTGTTTAATTTAGACTTTTCTTGTTTTCTGAGGGAAGCCTGTTTTGCTATGAAGTTCCCTATAAGGACTGTTTCGGTGCATCCCATAGATTTTTGTATGGTTGTGTTTTAGTTGTCATTTGTCTCAAGATACTTTTAAATTTCTCCTTTGATTTCATCTTGCCTCATTGGTTTTTCAGGAGTGTGTTGTTTAATCTACATGTAACCACAGATATCAAACTTTCTGTGTTTGATAATCACAGAAATCAAACTTTTTGTGTTTGATTTCTACTTCCATGCCATTATTATCAGAAATAATGCTTCAAATAATTTCTCTCCAAGTTTGTTGAGACTTGTTTTTATCCCTGTGATGTTATCTCTCCTAGAGAATACTCTATTGCACCTGAAAAAAATGTGCATTCTGGATTTTTGAATGGAATATCTGAAGAATATAAATTAATTCTAACTGATGTATTGTATCATAGTATCTCTGTTGTTGTTCAGTTGCCAAGTCATGTCAGTGCTTTTGAGACCCCATGGACTGCAGCCTGCCAGGCTTCCCTGTTCCTCACCATCTCCTGGAGTTTGCCCAAGTTCATGTTCATTGAATAGGTGATGCTATTCAATCATCTCATCCTCTGTCACCACTTCTTCTGCCTTCACTCTTTCCCATTATCAGGGTCTTTTCCAAGGAGTCAGCTGTTTGTATCAGATGGCCAAAGTATTGGAACTTCAGCTTCAGCATCACTCCTGCCATTGAGTATTCAGGGTTGATTTCCTTTAATATTGACTGATTTGATCTCCTTGCTGTCCAAGAGACTCTCAAGAGTCTTCTCCAGCACCATGGTTTGAAAGCATCAATTATCCAGTGCTCTGCCATCTTTATGGTCCAGCTCTCACATCCATATGTGACTACTGGAAAAACCATAGTTTGACTATATGGACCTTTGTCAGCAACATGATATCTTTGCTTTCTTATTAAAAAGTACTCTGTAGGTTTGTCATAGCTTTCCTGCCAAGAAGCAACTGGCTTCTAATTTTATGGCAGCAGTCACCATCTGCAGTTATTTTAGAGCCCATGAAAAGAGAATCTGACACTGCTTCCACCTTTCCTCCTCTCTTTGCCATGAACTGATGGAGCCAGATGCCATGATCTTAGTTTTTTTTTTTTTCCTCAATACTGAATTTTCAGCCAGCTTTTTCATTCTCCTTTTTCACTCTCATCAAGAGGCTCTTTAGTTCCTTTTCATTTTCTGCCATTAAAGTGGTACCATCTGCGTATCTGAGATTGTTATTTCTCCTGGCAAGCTTGTAACTCATCCAGCCCAGTGTGTTTCATATGATGTGCTCTGCATATAAGTTAAATAAACAGGGTGACAATTAGCAGCCTTTTTGTACTCCTTTCTCAATTTTGAACCAGTCAGTTGTTCCAAATAAGCTTCTTGACCCGCATACAGGTTTCTCAAGAGACAAGTAGGATGGTCTGGTATTCCTGTCTTGTTATTTTTCCACAGTTTGTTATGATCTGCACAGTCAAAGGCTTTAGCATAGTCAGTGAAACAGAGGTAGATATGTTTCTGGAAACAGTAACTCTGTTACCTGTTGATTTTCTGACTGGAAGATCCATCCATCGATGTGAGTAGGGTGTTAAATTCTCCTACTATTATTGCATTCCCATAAATCTCTCCCTTTGTTTGTTAGTGTTTAAGCCCTCTGATATTGAGTGCATACGTGTTAATGAGTGTAATGTCTTCTTGCAGTGATCCTTTTACCGTTATATTGTGTCCTTTACTTTTTGGCTTTTGTTTTCAAAACTATTTTATGTGTTGTGAATATTGCTACCCTGAATTTCTTGTCATTTCCATTTACATGAAATATATTTTTTCATCCCCTCAGTTTCAGTGTATGTGTTTCCTTTGCCCTAAAATGGATGACTTGTAGATAGCATTTTATAGGATTTTTTTAAAATCCAGTTGTCACTATATGTCTTTTAATTAGAAAATTTATTCCATTGACTTTTAAGGTAATTATTGATAGGTATGTATTTATTGCCACTTTAAACCTTGTTTTCCAATTGATTTTGCATTATTTCTTTGCTCCTTTCTTTTTTTCCCTTTTGTGGTTTGATGGTTTTCTTTTGTATGGTGCTTGTGTTCTCTTCTTATTTTTTTTTGTGAATCTATTTTATCTTTTTTTGTCATTAACTAGTTTTCTAAGTATTTTAACCCATTATTATATTTACTTACTTTATACTTGTAGTCATGTAAGCTCAAACAAATTCTAAAAAAGAAAATCTAAATGTTCTTACTCTCCTCCCCCACATTTTGTTATTTTTATGTCCTCTCACAATTTCATGTTTACCTTTTTGCTGTTTTTTGTAGTTACCTTTGCTTTCACAATAATTTTTTTTTAATCTTTGTAAGTGTTAGGGGATATCTAGGTGGTGTTAATGGCAAAGAATCCACCTGCCAATGCAGAAGATGCAGGAGACACAGGTTCAATCCCTGTGTCAGTAAGATCCCCTGGAGGAGGACATGGCAAGCTGCTCCAATATTCTGTCTTGAAGAATACCATTGATAGTGAATCCTGGTGGGCTGCAGCCCATAGGGTTGCAGAGTCAGACATGACTAAAGTGATTTAGCACACAAGCACAAGTGTTATTTAAGTGATTTACTTTTCTATTTTCCATTGTTTCTTTTCTATTTAGATAAAGCCTTTCAATATTTCTTTTATGCTAGGTTTAGTATTGCTTTATTCTTCTAGTTTTTCGTTGTCTGAGAAATTCTTTGTCTCTCCTTCTATCCTAAATGATAATCTTGCTGGGCAGACTATCTTAAGTTGCAGGTTTTTCCCCTTCAGCACTTCAGATATACCTTTCCACTTCCTTTTGGCCTGAAACATTTCTGTAGAGAAGTCAGCTGATAGTGTTATGGGTGTTCACTTGTAACTAACTCTTTGTTTTTTCTCTTGCTGTTTTTAGAATTCTCTCTTTAACTTTTTCCATTTTTTAAATGTTGTGTCTCATTGTAGATCTGTTTGGTTTCATCTTGTTGAAGACTCTTTGTGCTTCCTATAAGTGAATATCTGTTCTTTCTTTAGGTTTGGGAAGTTTTCAGCCATAATTTATTCAACTACACTTTCAATCCTGTTTTATCTTTCTTCTTCTTCTGAGATCCCTATTGTGTGTAGATTGACACACTATAAACATTCAGAAAACGAAGATCATGGCATCTGGTCCCATCACTTCATGGGAAATAGATGGGGAAACAGTGGAAACAGTGTCAGACTTTATTTTCTTGGGCTCCAAAATCACTGCAGATGGTGATTGCAGCCATGAAATTAAAAGATGCTTACTCCTTGGAACAAAAGTTATGACCAACCTAGATAGAATATTGAAAAGCAGAGACATTACTTTGCCAATAAAGGTCTGTCTAGTCAAGGCTATGGTTTGTCCTGTGATCATGTATGGATGTGAGAGTTGGACCGTGAAGAAAGCTGAGCGCTGAAGAACTGATGCTTTTGAAGTGTGGTGTTGGAGAAGACTCTTGAGAGTCCCTTGGACTGCAAGGAGATCCAACCAGTCCATTCTGAAGGAGATCAACCCTGGGATTTCTTTGGAGGGAATGATGCTGAAGCTGAAACTCTAGTACTTTGGCCACCTCATGCAGAGAGTTGACTCATTGCAAAAGACTCTGATGCTGGAAGGGATTGCGGGCAGGGGGAGAAGGGGACGACAGAGGATTAGATGGCTGGATGGCATCACCTACTCGATGGACATGAGTCTGGGTGAACTCCAGTAGTTGGTGATGAACAGGGAGGCCTGGCGTGCTGCAATTCATGGGGTCACAAAGAGTCAGACACGACTGAGAGACTGAACTGAACTGAGTGACTACAAGTCTTAAAGTCTTTATGATTTTTAGGATCGTACTCACTTGCCTTCCTAGATGTAATAAATGTTTTATTATAGATTTATTCTGGGAATTTAGAAACATATTTAAGTGTTCTATTTGGCACTTCCTATTGCAATAGCTCTTACTCTAACAATCAATGTGTTTCCACAATAATGTAACAATTATTTGTCCTACTGCTGTGAAAAATGCCACTGGAATTTTGATATGATTGTCTTGAATCTCTAGATTGCTTCAGGTATTTCGGACATTATAATAATATTTATTAATTTATTAATGTTTATTAATTCTTCCTTTCTAGTGCTTCCCTCATGGCTCAGGTGGTAAAGAATCCGCCTGCAATGCAGGGTTCGATCCCTGGGTTGGGAAGATTCCCTGGAGAAGGTAAAGGCTACCCCCTCCAGTATTCTGGCCTGGAGAATTCCATGGATTGTAGTCAGTCCATGGGGTCACAAAGAGTCGGACATGACTAAGCAACTTTCAGTATTAATTCTTCCAATCCATCAGCACAGAATATCTTTCCATCTATTTGTGTCTTCTTCAAATCTTTCCATCCATCTTATAGTTTCCAGCCTAGAGGTCTTTTATATCTTTGCCAGTTGTTGATACACTTGAAATCAAGGTCATGTGTTTCTAAATTCATCTTCCTCATTGTAACATACATAGCATGTCCATGGTGGAATTCTAGAAGTCTCACTAGAGGCCAGCTCTGTAAAGCCCATCCTAAACTTTCTAATTTCCTATTTCAAACACATTTCTGATTAAAGTGACAATTGAATCCTGACTAGTAAAATTGTCATGCTCTTTCTCTTTGAAATTTGAGATATTCAATGGTGGAGAAATAAACTTCCACAATAAATTGTTTTATCACACAATCCACTGAATATGATGCCAAAAGAAATTTCAGGTTGGAGTTTATCTATATTTTCTGTCATATAAGTGACTCAGATAAGATAAAGAAGACCACCATGGAACATTTGTTATGATATTGTTCAATAGAGTCCCGTTTCTTTTACTGCTCAAAATTTATTAAACAATTTTATGGTGTTTATACTGCTGTTCTAATGCTATAATTCTTTTGTGATTATCTTGGTAACTAAACATAGATACATTGAGTATAATCTCAGTGGTTCTAATCACAAACAGGTTTCTAATGTTTATAATATATTCACAATTTTGAGACACCATTCTATTTCCTTGAATTATTAATTCTATTAGTATTTCTATATTAATTAATATAACTATTAATATTTCTGCCTGCATATGAAGACATTCTTTCCTCCACATCATCCTTTCTAAATATACTTTAATAAAATTCCCAACTGATTGGATTTCTTTCAGTTTGCATTATCTGATTCTGAGATTGAGTAAATTGTTTTTTAGAAATTTTATTTACTCTGTGAGTTCTTCTGTTTTGCAGTTCTATATTGCTATAATGTCTTCCAAGTTAATTTCACTTTTAGGCACCACATTGGGGGAAAATAGGAGCAATATAGTCTTCTGCATCAAGTTCAACCAAAGCAGACATAGAGTTTCTTTTGCAACATTCCTCCAAATGTATCATGATGGCTTATGGCCTCCACCTTTAATTGGATCCTATATGCAATTCCAGCAAGTCACAGAGGCAGGGGAACATGGTATATTGTTCCCTGCTAATCAGGTGCCTTCCCTAGAGATGTTAGACTATGTCAGGGGATTTGTTAGCGAGAGAACATAGAATAAATGGTGGGAGAAAATATAGCAGATAGCTACCAAATTATCTAATATAAAAATACATTTAATCCTCCATTTAATTTTTTTCCTATTGTGAATTAGTAATATTTTATTCATAATGAATATGTTATATTATTTGCATGTTATTGCATCTGTTTCCAGAATTCTCACAAACCATTACCCACTTTACATAGTCTTATTTTTGGCTACCTAGATTAATATTCCCAAGAAGAAACAAGGGCTTTTAAGCATCTGCTGTTGTTGTTCAGTCGTTTCAGTCATGACCAACTCTTTGTAATCCCATGGACTGCAATCAGTTAATTTTAATTAAATATTAAAGTGAAAGTGTGAAAGTCTTAGTGGCTCAGCCATGTCTGACTCTTTTTGACCCCATGGACTGCAGCCCTCCAGGCTCCTCTGATGGTGGGATTTCCCAGACAAGAATACTGGAGTGGGTTGCCATTTCCTTCTCCAGGGGATCTTCCCCACCCAGGGTTCTAACCTGGGTCTTCCACCTTGCAGGCAGACTCTTTACTGTCTGATTATGATTTTCCTAATTTTAATGAACACAATTTAATCATTAAATAAATACAAAATAAAGAGTAAAAATAAAGTTGGAGGTAAATATATAGATATTTGTTACAGGATAAAGATATGAGATTTTGGAGCCAAATACATAAATTGAATCACAACTCTGGCAAATATTTAGGAAAACATATTAAAGAGTTGCTTATAATGTGAGGATAGTAAAGATTAAGTATAATATAATTAAGTATAATATGCTACAGGTAAACAGGCAGTAATTTTAGTCTGACTCATAAAATGAGTTATTTTTATTGGGATTGGTTTTATTAAAATGTTAAGGTAGATTCAGGCTTGGCATGAATATACATTGAAAATTGTTTCCATACTTTTTAAAACTATCACCAAATGTTTAAAACTGTTTCATCCATAATTTCTCACATTCTAATTCACTTCATTTTTATATTATAGCATGCACATCATTGCAGTTTTATCAGAATCATAAGCAAACTGCTGTTGTTTGATCACTAAGTCATGTTCAACCCTTTTGTGACCCCATGGATTGTAGCTCACCAGTTTTCTCTATCCGTGGAATTTCCCAGGTGAGAATACTAGAGTATGTTGCCATTTCTTTGTCCAGGGGATCTTCCTCACCCAGGAATCAAACCCACTTCTCCTGTATTGGCAGACAGTCTCTTTACCTCTGAGCCACCAGGGAACCCCCATAAGCAAGTAGACCAAGCCAAATTTTCTGATCATCATGCTGCTATTGTTTTTGAACAAAAGGTCTATTTTCAACCATAATATCCAGATAGTTAATATTCTAAATAAATACTTATATTTAATTGCTGTGTACTCAATCTCTAAAGTTACATAAATGTTAATGTTGATATCATCATGACAGTGATTTGGAATGCAGAATCACAGTCATTTCCATATATAATAATACAATCACTTCACTCTATCAGCTGTTGTTTCTTTACAGTTAATCTTAAAGCTTATTTTTAATTTTAACATAAGCTTGAATTCAATTCACATTTTAGTGCTCTTTTTACTCCTAAATTGAGGTTTTTTGAAATTATGAGGTAGTTTGATTTAATTAACATTCTTGTGTATGATTTCTTGCTATATATTGACTATAATAGTAATAACATATTATTTTGAATCACATATATAAAATTTCAAATTTCTGAAAGCAATGTGTCCCTTCCAATGTTTCATTTTTATAATTCTTTCAATTAGGGAATATACTAATGTTGGAACACTTATTTGTGTCATACATGCTTTGTATCAGGCATTAGAAAACCATAACTTCTGTTACCATAAAATAAATTGATCCTTTATCTCTTGAGTTATGTACTAGTGTCTATCCGTGGCATCATATTGAGTTGGTTGTATGAAATGTGCATGCCACTCTGAATATTTATGTCATACTTGGGCATGAAATTCAGGTTTTGTATTAGGTGGTGCATAGAAAGTACCTAGTAACTAACACAAGCTACTAGTGACAGAGATTCAGGTTCTCAACACAGATATAACACATTAATGAACAAAGTGACTATATGGCTAGTCTTCCTCTATATTGTCTTCTTAGTTACAAAATATTGGTTATCCTGTATATCTTGCATTGATAAAAGTATCAATTGAATTTATTACTTTTAAATACTTGGGAAATATGAAAGCACAAATGCAACAATTCCACTGCTTAGGGAGTAGGGTAAATTTTTCACTCCTCCCTAATTTTGTACCACGTTGAAAAGAGGTGATTTGCTAAAAATAAGACTAGCAAGTTACTATAAAAATTGGATAGACTCAGACATCTGAAAGCTAATATCTTTAAGAGATTTCTTGTAAGTTAGAGTTATAAACTACCAAGTACACTGAGAATGCCTATCTCATAAACAATAATTTTTAAAATTTTTAAATTGAAGGATAATTGCTTTACAGAATTTTGTGCTTTTCTGTCATACATAGGTACACCCATGTCCCCTCCCTCCCATCTCCCTCCCCATCCCACCCTTCAGCCTGCCACAGAGCCCCTGTTTGAGTTCCCTGAGTCATACAGCAAATTTCCATTGGCTACCTGTTTTACACATGATATTGTAAATTTCTATGTTACTCTCTCCATACATCTCCCCTTCTCCCTCCTCTCCTCCTACCTTGTCCATAGGTTTGTTCTCTATGTCTGTTTCTCCATTGCTTCCCTGAAAAAAAAAAAAAAAATCAGTGCCATCTCTTCAGATTCCATATATATGTGTCAGTATACAATATTTATATTTATCTTTCTGACTTACTTCACTCTGTATAATAGGTTCTAGTTTCATCCATCTCATTAGAACAGATTCAAACGTGTTCCTTTTTATGGCTGAGTAGTATACCATTGCACGTATGTACCAGAACTTCTTTATCCATTCATCTGTCAATGGACATCTAGGTTGCTTCCATGTTCTAATTATTGTAAATAGTGCTGCAGTGAATATTGGGGTACATGTGTCTTTTTCAGTTTTTATTTCCTCAGGGTATATGCCTGGGAGTGGGATTGCTGGGTCATATGGGGGTTTTATTCCTAGCTCTTCAAGGAGTCTCCATACCATCT
Source organism: Budorcas taxicolor (assembly GCF_023091745.1). Lineage (NCBI taxonomy): Eukaryota > Metazoa > Chordata > Mammalia > Artiodactyla > Bovidae > Budorcas > Budorcas taxicolor. Next base: position 3,738,513 of record NC_068915.1, on the reverse strand, counting down.
TCCATAGTGGCTGCATCAGTTTACATTCCCAATGGCAATGCAAGAGTGTTCCCTTTTCTCCACACCCTCTCCAGCATTTATTGTTTGAAGACATTTTGATGATGGCTAGTCTGACCAGTGTGAGGTGGTATCTCATTGTAGTTTTAATTTGCATATCTCTGATAATGAGTGATGTACTCATCACTTTCCATGTGTTTGTTAGCCATCTGTATGCCTTCTTTGGAGAAATGTCTCTTCAGGTCCCTTTCCCACTTTTTGATTGGGTGGTTTGCTTTTCTGTTATTGACTTGTATAAGCTGCTTGTATATTTTGTAAATTAATTATTTATCAGTTGTTTCCCTTGCTATTATTTTCTCCCATTCTGAGGGTTGTCTTTTCACCTTGTTTGTAGTCTCCTTTGCTGTGCAAAAACTTTTAAGTTTAATTAGGTCCCACTTGTTTATTTTTGTTTTTATTTCCATTATTCTAGGAGGTGGGTCACAGATCTTGCCTTGGTTTATGTCATCAAGTGTTCTGCCTGTGTTCTTCTCTAAGTGTTTAATAGTTTCTGGTCTTACATTTAGATCTTTTATCCATTTTGAGTTTATCTTTGTGTATGGCATTAGGTAGAGATATAATTTCATTCTTTTGCATGTAGCTGTCCAGTTTTCCCAGCACCACTTACTGAAGAGACTGTCTTTGCCCCATTGTATATTTTTGCCTCCTTTGTCAAAAATAAGGTGCCCATAAGTATGTGGATTTATCTCTGGGTTCTCTATCTTGTTCCAATGGTCTATATTTCTGTTTTTGTGCCAGTACCATATTGTCTTGATGACTGTAGCTTTGTAATATAGTCTGAAGTCAGGAAGTTTGTTTCCTCCAGCTCCATTCTTCTTTCTCAAGACTGCTTTGGCTATTCAGGGTCTTTTGTGTTTCCATATGAATTTTGGAATTTTTTTGTTTTAGTTCTGTGAAAACAGCCATTGGTAATCTTATAGGGATCGTATTGAATTTGTAGATTGAATTTTGTAGTATGTGTATTTTCACAATATTGATTCTTCCTACCCAGGTACATGGAATATCTCTCCATCTGCTTATGTCATCTTTGATTTCTGTCATCAGTGTCTTATAGTTTTCCATATATAGGTCTTTTGTTTCCTTAGGTAGGTTTATTCCTAGATATTTTATTCTTTTTGTTGCAAAGGTGTATGGTATTGACTCCTTAATTTTTCTTTCTGATTTTTCTTTGTTAGTATATAGAAGTACAAATGATTTCTTTGTATTGACCTTGTATCCCACAATGTTACTGAATTTGCTGATTAGTTCTAGTAATTTTCTGATAGTTTCTTTTGGGTTTTCTGTGTATAGTATCATGTCATCTGCAAAGAGTGATGGTTTTACTTCTTCTTTTCTGATCTATATTCTTTTTATTTCTTTTTCTTCTCTAATTGTTGTAGCTAAGACTTTCAGAACTATGTTGAATAATAGTGATGAGAGAAGACTACCTTGTCTTGTTCCTGATCTTAGAGGAAAAGCTTTTAGTTTTTCACCATTAAGAATAATGTTTGCTGTGGGCTTTTCATATATGGCCTTTACTATGTAGGTTCCTTCTATGCTCATTTTTTGAAGTGTTTTTTATCATAAATGGATACTGGATTTTGTCAAAGGCTTTTTCTGCATCTATTGAGATAACCACATGGTTTTTATCTTTCAATTTGTTGATATGGTATACCACGTTGATGGATTTTCATATATTGAATAATCCTTGCACCCATTGTATAAAGCCAACTTGATTATGGTGTATGAGCTTTTTAATGTCTTTTTGGATTCTGTTTGCTAGAATTTTGTTGAGGATTTTTGCATATATGTTCATCAGTGATATTGGCCTGTAATTTTCTTTTTTCGTGTTGTCTTTTTCTGGTTTTGATATCAGGGTGATTGTGGTCTCATACAATGAGTTTGGAAGTGTTCCTTCCTCTGAAATTTTTTGGAAGAGTTTCAGAAAAATAGGGATTAGCTCTCCTTTAAATGTTTGATAGAATTCCCCTCTTAAGCCATCTGGCCCTGGGCTTTTGTTTTGAGGAAGATTTTTGATCATTATTTCAATTTCAGTGTTTGTAATTGGATTGTTCATAATTTCTATTTCTTCCTGGTTCAGTCTTGGGAGGCTGATCTTTTCTAAGCATCTGTCCATTTCCTCAATGTCCATTTTATTAGCATGTAAATACTCATAATATTCTCTTATGATCCTTTGTATTTCTGTGCTGTCTGTTTTAACCTCTGCTCTTTCATTTCTAATTTTACTGATTCGATTTCTCTCCCTTTTTTTCTTGATGAGTCTGGCTAGTGGTTTGTCAGTTTTGTTTATCTTCTCAAAGAAGCAGCTTTTAGTTTTATCAATCTTTGTCACTGTTTCCTTCATTTCTTTTTCATTTATTTCTGCTCGGAGCTTTATGATTTCTTTCCTTCTGCTACCTTTGAGGATTCTTTGTTCTTTTTCCAGTTGTTTTAGGTGTAAACCTAGGTTGTCTATTCGATGTTTTTCTTGTTTCTTGAGGTAGGATTGTGTCACTATAAACTTCCCTCTCAGAACTGCTTTTGGTGAGTCCCATAAGTTTTGGGTCTTGTTTTCATTGTCATTTGTTTCTAGGAATCTCTTGATTTCTTTTCTTATTTTTTCAGTAACCTCTATGTTAATTAGTAATGTATTATTTAATCTCCACGGGTTTTTTTTTTTTTCTTTTTTTTCCCCAGTAGTTGATATCTAGTATCAGAGCACTGGGATCAGAGAAGATACTGGATACAATTTCAATTTTTTTAAAATTTACTGAGGCTTGATTTGTCACCCAAGATGTGGTCTGTCCTGGAGAATGTTCCATGTGCACTTGAGAAGAAAATGTATTCTTCTGCATTTGGATGGAAAGTCCTGAAGATATCAATTAGATCTGTTTGGTCTAATGTTTTATTTAAGGTTTGTGTTTCCTTATTGATTCTCTGTTTTGATGATCTGTCTATTGGTGAAAGTGGGTTGTTAAAGTCCCCTAATACTATTGTGTTGCTGTTGATTTCTTCTCTTATGCCTGTTAGTGTTTGCCTCATGTATTAAGGTGCTCCTATATTGGTTGCATAGACATTTACAATTGTTATGTCTTCTTGGGTTGATTCCTTGATCACTCTGTAGTGTCCTTCTTTGTTTCTTATGATATTCTTTATTTTAAAATCTGTTTTGTTTAAAATAAGGATTGTCACTCCAGCTTTCTTTTGGTTTCCATTCACATGGAATATCTTTTTCTATCCTTTTACTTTCTTTTTTTAAAAAATATAAATTTATTTATTTTAATTGGAGACTAATTACTTTACAGTATTGTATTGGTTTTGCCATGCATCAACATGAATCCACCACAGGTATACACGTGTTCTCCATCCTGAACCCCCCTCCCTCCTCCCTCTCCATACCATCCCTCTGTGTCATCCCAGTGCACCAGCCCCAAGCATCCAGTATCCTGCATCAAACCTGGACTGGTGATTCTTTTCATATATGATATTATACATGTTTCAATGCCATTCTCCCAAATCATCCCACCCTCTCCTCTCATCCTTTTACTTTCACTCTGTATATGTCTCTAGGTCTGAAGTGAGTCTCCTGTTCAGTTCAGTTTAGTTCATTCTCTCAGTCGTGTTTAACTCTTTGCGACCCCATGAATTGCAGCACGCCAGGCCTCCCTGTCCATCACCAACTCCTGGAGTTTACCCAAACTCATGTTCATCGAGTTGGTGATGCCATCCAGCCATCTCATCCTCTGTCGTCCCCTTCTCCTCCTGCCCCCAACCCCTCCCAGGATCAGGGTCTTTTCCAATGAGTCAACTCTTCGCATGAGGTGGCCAAAGTATTGGAGTTTCAGCTTCAGCATCAGTCCTTCCAATGAACACCTGTAGGCAGCATATGTATGGGTTTTGGTTTTGTATCCATTCAGTCAGTCTGTATTTTTGGTTAGTGCATTTAATCCATTTACATTTAAGGTAATTATTGATACATATGTTCCTATTGGCATTTTCTTGATTGTTTTGGGTTTGTTTCTGTAGGTCTTTCATTTCTCTTGTGTTACTGGCTATGTAAGTCCCTTTAGCATTTGTTGCAAGGCTGGTTTGGTGGTGTTGAATTCTCTTAACTTCTGCTTGTCCATAAAGTTTTTGATTTTTGCATCAATTTTGAATGAGATCTTTGCCTGGTACACTAATTGTGGTTGTAGGTTTTTCTCTTTCATTACTTTAAATATATCTTACCATTCCCTTCTGGCCTGTAGAGTTTATGCTGAAAGATTCACTGTTAATCATTTGGATTTCCCCTTGTATGTTACTTGTTGCTTTTTCCTTGCTGCTTTTAACATTCTTTCTTTGTGCTTAATCTCTATTAGCTTGATTAATATATATCTCAATGTGTTTCTTCTTGGGTTTAACCTGTAGGAGACTCTCTGCACTTCTTGGGCTTGATTGACTATTTCCTTTCCCATGTTGGGGAAGTTTTCAACTATAATGTCTTCAAAAATTTTCTCAGTGCCTTTCTTTTTTGTCTTCTTCCTCTGGGACCCGTATAACTTGAATGTTGGTGTGTTTAATATTGTCCCAAAGGTCTCTGAGGCTTTCCTCAATTCTTTTCATTCCTTTCCCTTTATTCTACTCTTCAGCAGTTATTGTTATTTCCACCATTCTATCCTCCAGCTCACGTATGCATTCCTCTGCCTCAATTATTAGTTCCTTCTAGAGTATTTTTAATTTCAGTAATTGTGTCATTCATCAGTCTTTGTTTATTCTTTATTTTTTCTATGTCCTTGGTGATTGTATTAACTGTGTTAAATGCTTTTTGCATTTTCTCCATTCTATTTTCAAGTCTTTGGAGCATCTTTACTATCATTATTCTGAATTCTCTTTCAGGGAGATTACTTATTTCCTCTTTGTTTATTTGGTCCTGTGAGTTTCTACCTTGCTGTTTCATTTGTGCAGTATTTCTCTGTCTTTTCATCTTTTTTTTTTTTTTTTTCCTAACTTGCTCCACTTGAGGTCTCCTCTTCCAAGGCTTTAGGGTTGTATTACTTGTTCCTTTTGATTTTTGCCCTTGGAGGGAAATGTTGGCTGGGTGGTTTGTGCTGATGTCTTGTTGGGGGTGACTTGTGCCTGTGTTCTAGTGGGAGGAGATCAAGCATGTAATCACAGAAATACTGGGACATATACACACACACTTTCATATATAAAGTTATAACTGAAGTGTTCTAAAGAAAAGAGTACAGGGGATTGACTTGGTGAGCAAAGGAAATCAGAGGTGATGCCAACCAATTGAGGAATATAGCCTAGAGAGCACAACAATTTAAGTTACTTGGTGAAAGAAGAAAGAGTGAAGGAAAAAAGAAAGTGGGAAAAAAGAGAGGAGAGAAAGGAGGAAAAAGAAAAAAGGAAGGGGTGGAGAAGAGGATTTAAAAGTTTCTTAAAAATAGAAAGAAAAGAAAAAACAGAAAAGCAAAGATGATTAGAGATATTTGGAAAAGAGTTGTAGTATTCAGAAATAGCCACCAGTAAAAAATAGTAGGAAAAGCAGTTGAATATATCAAAACCAAAATCCAAAAAACTCATCAAGAAAAAAGAAAAAAAAAAAAAAAAGAGAAAAGAGAAAAAAAAAAAAACTCGAAATTTTTTCTTTTTTTGACAAGAACACAAAGAGGAAAACTCCACAGTCCCACAAAAGGCTACTATGGAGGTGGAAAAATGTAGGGGAAATAAACCGTGTGATTTATAAGAACAAAAGAAAAAAAATCTTAAGATGATTTTTTTTTTTTTTTCCTAAACAAGGAAAGCTCCACAGCACTGCAAAAAGCTAATGTGATGGCGAAAATATGTTGGGAAATAAGCGGTGTGATTTACAAGAAGAAACACTTGTTAAGTGATTTTAAAAAAATTTTTATAATAAGAAAAACAAACAGGAAAATTCCATAATACTGCTAAAGGCTAATGTGAAGGTAGATATGTTGGGGAAATAAACTGTGATTTATAAGAGAGGAAAAAAAAAAAAGAAAAAAATTAAAAAGGATTTTCAAGGTCATAATTCTTGGCTGTGAAGTCTGCCCCTGTGGATGGGGTTGGCTTAGTGCCCTGTGACATTTTCCTCGTTGGTGGAGCTTGCGCCTGTGTTCTGGTTGATGGAGCTGGATCTCATCTCTCTGAAGGGCAGTGCAGTGTCCAGTAGTAGGTTTTGGAGTATTTACGGGTTCAGTATGATTTTGGGCAGTTGTTCTAGCTTTTGCGGTATTAGGCGCGTCTATTTCCGCAGCTGTTTCAAAGTGTGGCTCTCTCAGCATAACTTCAGTGCTGCCAGCCCCGTACTTGTCCAGGGGATCATTGCTGGTGCCTCGGTTCCCCTGTCCCGCCCTGCGCTGCGGGCGGAAACTTGCTAGGCAGGGGCTTGTGTGGATCCTTCTGCGACACAGGTGACTTGTGTGGGTTTCCCTCAGCCGCCTAAGCTCAGCCTCGGTGTTGTGGACTTGTGTGCACTTGACTCAGTTCCCGAGGTCCACCCTCTGTGTCGTAGGCTTGTGTGCACTGATTTCGGCTTCCCGGGAGTGCACTCTGTGTCGCAGGGCTACTGTGGCCTTGTTTTGGCTCCCTGTGCCTGCCTTCTGTATTGCGGGGTTTATGTGCACTTGCTTCACCTCACTCTGTCGTGGAGGTTATTTGTTTTTCTTTCGGCTGTGCTGGAAGGGCTGTGTGCGCTGCCCAAGTTTGCATGCCTCCCTTCTATGACACCCCAGGCCCGCAATTTGCGCCGGCTGTGTTTGTCTGCTCCGTCACACTCGGCCACCTGGGCCAGCCCTCTGTGCTGCAAGGGTTGTGCGCACTGGCTGGGTTTGTATGCTCACCACTCTCGGTTCTGTGAGCCCGCCATGTTTGGGGCCACAGTGCATGAGCTATGAACTGGGCGTTCTCTGCTTACTGCCTCCCAAGTCTCTGCTTTGACTGTTTTTCCAAGACTCCCCTTTGGGCCGCCTGTGAGGGAGTTTCCCTGTGCTCAGGAACTCCTGTTTCAGGGCTCCCTCCCCACTCCTTGGGGCACAAGCTCCTGCCCAGTTCTCCATCTTTTCCTTTTTGTGTCTCCCTCCTCTTTCCTACCTCATTTCAGGGAGCTTAGCCTGTCTCCCTAGATGCCTGGGGTCTTCTGCTGTTGCCTAGAGGTTGCTTTGTAGGAGTTGTTCCATAACTTAATGAGTTTTTGATGTATTTGGGAGGAGACTGGTGATCTCCCCATCTTACTCTTCCACCATCTTCTTCCGTCTCCTCACTCATAAGCAATAATTTTAATAAAAAATTTTCAAGCAAATCTTGTTAATAATAGGTGCAACAAACATGGCCTTTAGAAGAGAAAATTCCTAAATTAAAATTTGTGAAACTTGCCCTAAGGGGAATATACTCTCTTACAGGCATGAACATTTTGTTGTTGTTCAAATCATACCCAACTCTTCGCAACCCATGGACTGCAGCACACCTGTCCCTCACCATCTCCCTGAGTTTGCCCAACTTCAATCAGTGATGCATTCTAACCATCTCGTCCACTGTGCCTCTTTCTCCTTCTGCCTTCAACCTTTCCCAGCATCAGGGTCTTTACCAATGACTTAGCTATTTGCGACCAGTAGCCAAAGTATTGGAGCTTCAACTCTAATGAGTATTCAGGGTTAACTTCCTTTAAGATTTGCTGGTTTGTTATCTTTGCTTTATAAAGGACTCTCAGGAGTCTTCTTCAGCACCACAGCTTGAAAGCATCAATTCTTGCTCTACCTTCTTTATTGTCCAGCTCTCACATCCATACATGACTGCTAGGAAGACCATAACCTTGACTATATGGAACTTTGTTGCCAAAGTGTTGTCTTTGCTGTTTAACACACTGTCTAGGTTTATCATAGCTTTCCTGCCAGGAAGCAATTGTATCTGAGGTTGTTGATATTTCTCCTGGTAATCTTGATTCCAGCTTGCAATTCATCCAGCCCAACATTTCATTTGATGTGCTCTGTGTATAATTACATAAACAGAGTGACAATAAACGGCCTTATTATATTCCTTTCCCAATCCTGAACCAGTCAGTTGTTCCATATAGGTTTTTTTTTTGTTTTTTTTTTTGCTTCTTGACCCACATACAGGTTTCTCAGAAGACAGGTAAGATGATCTGGTATTCCCATCACTTTAAGAGTTTTCTACAGTTTGTTATAACTCATGCAGTCATAAGCTTTAGTATAGTGGATGAAACAGAGGTAAATGTTTTCTGGAATTCTCTTGCTTTTTCCATGATTCAGCAAATGTTGGCAATTTGATCACTAGTTCTTCTACCTTTTCTAAACCAAGCTTAAACATCTGGAAGTTCTTGGTTCACATAATGCTAAAGCCTAGCTTGGAGAATTTTGAGTGTAACTTACTAGCATGGGAGATAAGTGCAATTGTCCGGTGGTTTGAACATTCTTTAATACTGCCCTTCTTGGGAACTGGGATGAGGACTGACCTTTTCCCCCACCCGTGGACACTGCTGGCTTTTCCAAACTTGCTGACATAATGAGTGCGCCACTTTAGAAACATCATGTTTTATGATTTTAAATAGCTCTGCTGGAATTCAATCACCTCCACGAGCATTATTGGCAGCAGCACTTCCTAAGGCCTACTTGAATTCACACTCCAGAATGTCTGGCTCTGAGTGAGTGATTACACCATTGTGGCTATCCAGGTCAAGATGTTTTTTGTACAATTATTCTTTGCGTTCTTTACATCTGTTCTTGATCTCTTCTGCTTCTATTAGGTCTTTACAATTCAGTTCAGTTCAGTTCAGTTCAGTCTCTCAGTTGTGTCCAACTCTTTGTGACCCCGTGGACTGCAGCACGCCAGGCTTCCCTGTCCATCACCAACCCCTGGAGCTTACTCAGACTCATGTCTATCAAATCAGTGGTGCCATCCAACCATCTCATCCTCTGTCGTCCCCTTCTCCTTCTGCCTTCATTCTTTCCCAGCATCAGGGTCTTTTCCAAGGAGTCAGTTCTTCACATAAAGTGGCCAAAGTATTGGAGCTTCAGTTTCAGCATCAGTCCTTTCAATTCAGGACTGATTTTTGTTAGGATGGACTGGTTGGATCTCCTTGCAGTCCAAGGGACTCTCAAGAGTCTTCTCCAACACCACAGTTCAAAAGCATCAATTCTTTGGTGCTCAGCTTTCTTTAGAGTCCAACTCTCACATCCATACATGACTGCTGGAAAAACCATGGCTTTGACTAGATGGACCTTTGTTGGCAAAGTAATGTCTCTGCTTTTTAATATGCTGCCTAGGTTGGTCATAACTTTTCTTCCTTCCAAGGAGCAAGTATCTTTTAATTTCATGGCTGCAGTCACCATCTGTAGTGATTTTGGAGCCCCCCTAAAATAAAGCTGTCACTGTTTCCATTGTTTCCCCATCTATTTGCCATGAAGTGATGGGACCAGATGCCATGATCTTAGTTTTCTGAATGTTGCATTTTAAGCTAACTTTTTCACTCTCCTCTTTCACTTTCATCAAGAGGCTCTTTAGTTTTTCTTTGCTTTCTGCCATAAGGGTGGTGTCATCTGCATGTCTGAGGTTATTGATTTTTCTCCCAGCAATCATGATTCCAGCTTGTGCTTCATCCAGCCCAGGATTTTGCATGATGTATTCTGCATATAACTTAAATAAGCAGGGTGTCGACTGAAAAAAGATGTACAACTTGAGAGTTGTGAGTTAAGTTTTATTTGGGACAAAATGAGAACTGCAGCCTAGAAGGCAGCATCTCAGATAACTCTGAGAGACTGTTCCAAAGCGGCAGTGGGGAAAATCAATATATAAGGTTTTGGTGAAGGGGGAGTTCAATACCATGAAGCACTCATTTTACGAAAGTCTTTTTGTTAGTCATGATCTGATCTCACCATGAAGGGATTTAGTGCTTCTCTAGATATGAGGAGATGCAAGGATTGAGATCATAAAATCTGTTCCTAGAAACATCCAACTACCTAAAGACCTGTCCCACCAGATTCCCTGGAGCAGAGTGCCTCACTCCACCCTAAACTCCCTTGGGGGTTGTTTAAGATCACCAGCTATAGCAGCCTGGGCCTCAATCTCCATAGAGGCAGATGGCAAGCACCTTTGTTGTTCAGTCACTGGCGATGCTCTTGGTAAGTGCTAATTTGTAGTTGACAAGGGTGACAATATACAGCCTTGATGTACTCATTTCCCAATTTGTAGCCAGTCTGTTGTTCCGTGTCCAGTTCTAACTCTTGCTTCTTGACCTGCATACAGATTTCTCAAGAATCAGGTAAGGTGGTCTGGTATTCCCATCTTCCCATCTCTTGTGCCCATCTTCAGATAAAATGTTCCTCTGATAGTTCCAATTTTCTTGAAGAGATCTCTGGTCTTACCCTTTCTGTCCTTTTCCTTTTTCTTTGCATTGATCACTGAGGAAGGCTTTCTTATCTCTCCTTGCTATTCTCTAGAACTCTGCATTTAGTTGGGTGTACCTTTCCCTATCTCCCTTGCTTTTCTCTTCTCTTCTTTCGTCTGCTATTTTTAAAGCCTCCTCAGACAACCACTTTGCCTTCTTGCACAACGTTGTCTTTGGGATGATTTTGTTTGCTGCCTCCTGTACAATATTGTGCACCTCTGTCCATAGATTTTCAGGCACTCTGTTTACTAGATCTAACTCCTTAAATCTGTGGTCACTTTCACTGTACATTCATAGGGGATTTCATATAAGTTGTACCTGACTGGCCTAGTGTTTTCCCTGCTTTCTTTAGTTTAAGCCTGAATTTTGCTATGAGGAGCTGATGATCTGAGCCACAGTTAGCTCCAGGTCTTTTTTTTGAACTTTATACAGCTTCTCCATCTCCAGGTACAAAGAATGTAATCAACTCGATTTCAGTATTGACCATTTGGTGATGTCCATGTGTAAAGTTATCTCTTGTGTCATTGAAAAAGGGTATTTACTATGACCAGTGCATTCTCTTGGCAGAATTCTGTTAGCCTTTGCCCTGCTTCATTTTGTACTCCAAGGCCAAACTTGTCTGTTATTCCAGATATCTCTTGCCTTCCTACTTTTGCATTCCAATCCTCTATGATGACTAGGACATCTTATTTTGGCATTAGTTCTAAAGGAGATCTTCTAGGCCTTCATAGAACTGATTAACGTCAGCATCTTTCGAATCAGTGGTTGGGGCATAGACTTGGATTACTGTGATGTTGAATGCTTTGCCTTCAAAACAAGTTGAGATCATTCTGTTGTTTTCAAGATTGCACCTAAGCACTACATTTCAGACTCTTTTGTTGATTATGAGGGCTACGCCATTTCTTCTATGGGATTTTTGCCCACAGTTGTAGATACAATTGTCATCTGAATTAAATACACCTATTCCTCACCATTTTAGTTCACTGATTCCTAAGATGACCATGTTTACTCTTGCCATCTCCTGCTTGACCAATCCAATTTATCTTGATTCACAGACCTAACATTCCAGGTTCCTATGAATTACTGTTCTTTATGGAATCATATTTTACTTTCATCAAAAGACACAACCACATTTCCACTGAGCATCATTTTTGCTTTGGTATCTGTGAATATGCGCTAAATCATTTCAGTTGTGTCCAAATCTCTGTGACTCCATGGACAGTAGCCCACCAGGCTCCTCTGTCCATGGGCTATTCCAGGCAAGAATACTGGAGTGGGTTGCCATGTCCTCCTCCAGGGGATCTTCCTGACCCAGAGTCAAACCTACATTTTCTGTAGTTACTGCATTGGAAATGAAATCTTTATTGCTGAGTCACTGGGGAAGCCCGGGGATATCTTGTTTTCTTTAATTAAAAATAACATTTTGGTGTTCTGACCATCTGGACATCAAAACTGCCTTTGTTGTAAGACTTCTATACAACCTGGCTCCCCTGGCTCACTTTCTTAGAGCAGGTTTCTCAGGGCTACTTGTGATGCTATCACCCAGAACTGAAATTCTAAAAATTCCTACTGAATAAAACACAATTCTCAACTTTTAGGTTGTTACCATTTTTAAAGCTGATATCTTAAACACATTTACTTTCTTACAGTTCTGGCAGTCAGGAGTCCAAAATCAGATTTACTGGGATGAAATCAAGGTGTCAGCTTGGCCGTTTTGCCTCTCAAATGTCTAGGGAGAGCGTTTGTTTCCTGGTCTTTCCCAGGTTACAGAGATGCCTTCCCTAGCTCCTGACTTTATCTCCGTGAGTTGGTGATGGACAGGGAAGCCTGGTGTGCTGCAGTCCATGGGGTTGCAAAGAGTCAGACACGACTGAGTGACTGAACTGAACTGAAGCCTTTCTCTTTTAAAGATACTTTGATTACCTCCAGGGCCTTTGCAGGGTAATACAGGATCATCTCCCCATTTCAAGATCTTAATTTAACCACATCTGCATAGTCCTTTGGGATATTTTTATAGTTTTATATCATTCACAGATTTCAGAGTTTAGGACCTAGATATCACTGGGCCTCTCACAGAGGGCAGAGGTGTTTCTTTTTTTCTTTTTCTGCAATAGTCAAATTAAACATTGTTCAAGATATATTAAATATATTTGCTTTAATACTGGGTGCATGTAAAAATCAACCCATCTTACTTTTGTTTTCACAAACTATTCTATTAGAAATTTGGAGAATGAAGAGAGTACTGGCTGAAAAAAAAAAGTTATATTCCAATTACTTTAAAGTTAGTTTTCTCTCCTTTACAAATCAGTGAATGAGCAGCTAGTTTATTAAAATCTATATAACATGTTAATAGCTGTAATTCAATCTTTGGGGAATCTTTTTTTTAAGATCTACATTTGCTTTTTGAGATCAAGAACAGTTTTTTTCAACATCAAGCTTTTCCTTGTTGAGAGTTCCTGTCTGAGCTCCAACACATTTCCTTTGACATTTGTGATGGTTAAATGTTGAGGTGAGATAATATTTGCACAGTTCCAAGTAATTTCCCACTACATATTTATCTTGATATTGCTTAGGTGATAAAAAGACTTTAGACAAAACACACTACGATATGGCTGGGTTAACCGGACATTTCAAAATGCTGTTACTTTTATGTACTGTTTTGGAGTCTGCTGGAGGTAAGCATGTGTAATTACAGGAAAAAAAAATGGTTTTCAGCTTCTGAACTTAATATCTATAGTATAATAATGATGCATAGACTTTGTAGAACTTATGTGAAGTAAGTTCTACATGTAGAACTAAGCTGCATTTTAAAATAATTTTTACACAATATCAAGATGGAGGTTAGAAGGCCTCTCATATAAGAAAAAGAACAAGGATAAGAGAAGCTAAGAATCTGACAAATTATTACACAGTTCAGAAGAGGCAGAACTTGGACTGAACCCCAAGTTTCCTGATGATATAAGGTTAGAATTGCTGCTAATAACAATACCAAGGCAAACATTAATCTATTTTGTCTTTCATGTACAACTTATTATATATAAATTTGGAGAGAAATAAAAATCTATCCGCATTATATGCTATACTTGCATTTTTCTTGCCTTCCTTTGGACTGAGTATTTCTCATGAGTATACTTTGTTCCTCCATAATTGGTTTTAGCTAATTACTTCATTTTTAGAAGTTACTCTGAGTTTTAAATATTGCAAATTTAACTTATTACAATCTACTTTCAGAGAATGTTATACCATCTTTCTTATAGATAAAGAACTTTATAACAATAGATTTCATTTTCTCCCTCAAGTCTTTTGTACTGTTACCCTCATACATTCTCTTTCTATGTATGTCATAAATCTTACATTCTATTTAGTCAATTTAATATTATTCAAACAATTTAAAGAGAAAATTTAAAATATATACCCCGATTTTTATGATTTCTGGTGCTATCCATTCCTTTCTGTAAAAGCACATATTTGTTTGGTGTCATATTTCTTCTGCCAAAATAACTTCTTCAACATTTCTTGCAGTACAGTGTGTTGGTAATGGCCTCACCCAGCTTTTTTTTTTTTTTTTTATGCATTTTGCCTGAAGTTTTTGGAAGAAATATTTTTCTGTGTTCAAGATTCCACTAGTAAAAAAGTCATCCACTAGGTATTCATCTTGTCTTCTGCTTACATAGTTTCCTATAAGAAAATTGTTGTGATTCTCAATGGATTGTCTAATTCTCATGGATTCTACAATCCATTTATATAGACTTGTGGACTTTCATTTACTTTGGAAATTCTTGGCTATTTTCAGCTCAAGTGATTCTTCTGATCGATTCTTTCTTTTCTCCTTTCTACACTCCAGTAACACATATGTAGACTTTTAGATATATCCTCCAGCCCTTGAATGCTCTGTTCTGTTTGTTTGCATTATATGTTGCATTACATTTTGGGTACTACACATATTTATCTCTTCAAGTTCAGTGATTATTTCCTCTGCTGTGTTCACCTTCTTCATGAACTCATTAAGAGATTTTTCATATGGTGTTTTTATTTGTCTTCTTTTTATGGGTTCCATTTATTTGCAAAAATTTTTTCTGCTCATGCTTGCTGTTTACTTTTCTCACTGAAACATTTACTATATTGAATATAGTTATTTTAAAAGTCATAATTCTTATAGTTCTAGCATTTTGTATATCTCTGGGTCTCAGATGACTTTATTTTTTATCATGAATCTGATTTTTGCCATCTTGCTTTTTTATAAATCCTGAAATTTTTACTTGACTTTTAAACACTGTGCAAAGGAAAAAACAAATAAACAAACAAAAACCAAAGACTTAGGTGTATTGTATTTCTGCCTGGAAATGGTCATATCTTATCTTTTATCAGACTGTTAGTATAAGGATTGAGTCAATCTACTCCGTGACTAAACTGTTTTAGAGTTTTGCTTTTAAATAGTTATTTTCAGAGTACAAGAGGGTTCCTGTCCCTGGGATGCAGTTACCTTGTGGTTAGTATGAAGCCTGGTAGGGGATTTCCCAGTGTTCTTTCACTCTCATATTCTGGCAGGTTTTGCACTTTTGTAACAAAAGAGGAGATGGTCTATTCCCTTTTACCCTTCTCTATGGTAGACTGATCTTCTTCTCTTGACAGATACTCAGTAAATCACCCTGAAGCAGGAAAGGAGTTGTTTTTCTCTCTCTCTTTTTCTTTTTCATTGAAGTATAGTATACTTTATTAGTTTCAGATGTAAACCAGAGTAACTTGATATTTTTGCACATTATAGTCCATAAAAAGTTATTAGAAAATAGTGGCAACGTTCTCTGTGTTGTGCCTTAAGGAGATGTTTCTTTATTGTCCTGTTTCAGTTCAGCTGCTAAGTCGTGTCCAACTCTTTGAGACCCCAAGGACTGCAGTAGGCCAGGCCTCCCTGTCCATCACCAACTCACAAGTTTACTCAAACTCATGTCCATTGAGTCAGTGATGACATCCAAACGTCTCATCCTCTGTCATCCCCTCCTCCTCCTGCCTTCAATCTTTCCAAGCATCAGGTTCATTTCAAATGAGTCAGTTCTTCGCATCAGGTGGCAAAAGTATTGGAGTTTCAGCTTCAGCATCAGTCCTCCCAGTGAACATCCAGGACTGATTTCTTTTAAGATGGACTCGTTGGATCTCCTTGCCATCCAAGGGACTCTCAGAGTCTTCTAAGCACCGCAGTTCAAAAGCATCAATTCTTCGGCACACAGCTTTCTTTATAGTCCAGCTCTCACATCGATACATGACTACTGGAAAAACAATAGCTTTGACTAGACGGAACTTTGTCAGCAAAGTAATGTTTCTGCTTTTTAATAAGCTGTCTAGGTTAGTCATAGCTTTTCTACCAAAGAGCAAGTGTTTTTTAATTTCATGGCTGCAATCACCATCTGTAGTGATTTTTGAGCCCCCCCAAAATAAAGTCAGCCACTGTTTCCACTATTTCCCCATCTATTTGCCATGAAGTGAAGGGACCAGATGCCATGATGTTAGTTTTCTGAAAAATCAATTCTTTCACTCTCCTCTTTCACTTTCATCAAGAGACTATTTAGTCCTTCTTAATTTCTGCCATAAGGGTGGTGT
Source organism: Budorcas taxicolor (assembly GCF_023091745.1). Taxonomy (NCBI): domain Eukaryota; kingdom Metazoa; phylum Chordata; class Mammalia; order Artiodactyla; family Bovidae; genus Budorcas; species Budorcas taxicolor. Next base: position 3,722,474 of record NC_068915.1, on the reverse strand, counting down.
CATCTGCATATTTGAAGTTACTGATATTTCTCTCAGCAGTCTTGATTCCAGCTTGTGCTTCATTCAGTCCAGCATTTCTCATGATGTACTCTGCATATAAGTTAAAAAAAGCAGGGTGACAATATACATCCCTGAAAGACTTCTTACCCAATTTGGAACCAGGCTCTTGTTCATGTCCAGTTCTAACTGTTGCTTCCTGACATACATACAGATTTCTCAGAAGGCAGGTCAGGAGACCTGGTATTCCCATCTCTTTCAGAATTTTCCACAGTTTTCTATGACCCACACTGTCAAAGGCTTTGGCATATTCAGTAAAGCAGAAATAGATGTTTTTCTGGAACTCTCTTGCTTTTATAATGATCCAACAGATGTTGGCAATTTGATCTCTGGTTCCTCTGCCTTTTCGAAAACCAGCTTGAACATCTGGAAGTTCTCGGTTCATGTATTGCTGAAGCCTGGCTTGGAGAATTTTGAGCATTACTTTGCTAGCATGTGAGATGAGTGCAATTGTGCAGCAGTTTGAGCATTCTTTGGCGTTGCCTTTCTTGGGGATTGGAATAAAAACTGACAACTTCCAGCCCTATGGCCACTACTGAGTTTTCCAAATTTGCTGGCATATAAAATACAGCACTTTCACAGCATCATCTTTTAGGATTAGAAATAGCTCAACTGGAATTCCATCACCTCCACTACCTTTGTTCATAGTGATGCTTCCTAAGGCCCACTTGACTTCACATTCCAGGATATCTGGCTCTAGGTGAGTGATCACATCATTATGATTATCTGGATCATGAAGATCTTCTTTGTACAGTTCTTTTGTGTATTCTTGTCACCTCTTCCTAATATCTTTTGCTTCTGTTAGGTCCATACAATTTCTGTCCTTTATTGAGCCCATCTTTTCATGAAATGTTCCCTTGGTATTTCTAATTTTCTTGAAGAGATCTCTAGTCTTTCCCATTCTATTGCTTTCCTCTATTTCTTTGCACTGATCATTGAGGAAGGCTTCCTTATCTCTCCCTGTTATTCTTTGGAACTCTGCATTCAAATGGGTATATCTTTCCTGTTCTCCTTTGCCTTTCAATTCTCTTCTTTTCAAAGCTATTGTAAGGCATCCTCAGACAGCCATTTTGCCCTTTTTGCATTTCTTTTTCTTGGGGATGGTCTTGATCCCTGTCTCCTGTATAATGTCATGAACCTCCATCCATAGTTCATCAGGTACTCTCTCTATCAGATCTAGTCCCTTAAATCTATTTCTTAATTCCACTGTATAATCATAAGGGATTTGATTTAAGTCATACCTGAATGGTGTAGTGGTTTTCCCTACTTTCTTCAATTTAAGTCTGAATTTTGCCATACGGAGTTTATAAACTGAGCCATAGTCAGCTCTTGGTCTTATTTTTGCTGACTGTATAGAGCTTCTCCATCTTTGGCTGCAAAGAATATGATCAATCTGACTTCAGTGTTGGCCATCTGGTGATGTCCAGGTGTAGAGTCTTCTCCTGTATTTTTTGCTATGACCAGTGCATTATCTTGGCAAAACTCTATTACCATTTGCCCTGCTTAATTCTGCACTCCAAAGCCACATTTGCCTGTTACTCCAGGTATTTCTTGACTTCCTACATTGGGATTCCAGTCCCCTATGATGAAAAGGACATCTTTTGGGGTATTAGTTCTAGAAGGTCTTGTAAGTCTTCATAGAACCGTTCAACTTCAGCTTCTTCAGCATTCTTGGTCAGGCTATATACTTGGATTGCTGTAATATTGAATGGTTTGCCTTGGAAATGAACAGAGATCATCCTGCTGTTTTTGAGATTGCACTCAAATACTGCATTTCAGACTCTTTTTTTGACTCTGAGGGCTACTCCTTTTGTTCTAAGGGATTTTTGCCCATAGTAGTAGATATAATGGTCATCTGAGTTAAATTCACTAATTCCAGTCCATTTTAGCTTGCTTACTCCTAAAATGTCAACATTCACTCTTGCCATTTCCTGATTGACCACTTCCAATCTGCCTTGATTCGTGGACCTAACATTTCAGGTTCCTATGAATATAGCGCCAGACTTTACTTCCATCACCAGTCACATCCACAACTGGGTGTTGTTTTTGCTTTGGCTCTGTCTCTTCATCCTTTCTGGTGTTATTTCTCCACTGATCTCCAGTAGCATATTGGGTACCACCCGACCTGGGGAGTTCATCTTTCAGTGTCCTATCTTTTTACCTTTTCATACTGTACATGAGGTTCTCAAGGCAAGAATAATGAAGTGGTTTGCCATTCCCTTCTCCAGTGAACCATATTTTGCCAGAACTCTCCAGTATGACCCATCCATCTTGGGTGGCCCTACACAGCATGGCTCATAGTTTCATTGAGTTAGTCAAGGCTGTGGTTCATGTGGTCAGATTGGTTAGTTTCCTGTGATTATAGTTTGCAGTCTGTCTGCCCTCTGATGGAGGAGGATAAGAGGCTTATGGAAGCTTTCTGATAGGAGAGACTGACTGAGGGGGAAACTAGGTCTTGTTCTGATGGTTGGGCTCATACTCAGTAAATGTTTAACCCAATTTTCTGTTTATGTTTGGGGACTGTGTTCCCTCCTTTTTATTTACCTGATGCCAATCTATGATGGAGGTAATGAAGACCATGGCGACCTCCTTCCAAAGGTCCCATGCAGGCACTGCTACACTCATTGGTCCCAAGCCTGCAGCAGGCCACAGGGAACCCACGCCTCCACTGGAGACTCCTAGACACTCATGGGAAAGTCATAGATAGAGACCAACTTTGAGATAATAGATTACATACTCGTTCAGTCTCTATAGAATTTAGCTTTCTAGTCTACCATTTTGCAGTAAATGCTTTTCTTTTCAAATTCATTGGAGTCATTTTGTTAGTTATTAATTTAATGTTTTCTTTTTCACACTTCTCAGCATTCACATAGATTTTTGGTCCTTCTTTGATTTTATCTTCTATCACAGGACACAGTGTTATCATTTGAGCTCTATCATTTAGCACCTCTTTCTTTCACCCCCTCTTCTACTTTCTATCTTTTAATTGTGAGTTTTTCTTATCTCTGCATCTCTGACCTTTTATTTTCTTAATCATTCTTTCTGTCAGAGATTTAATTCTAAGAATTCATTTTTTTTCCCTGTGTTGTTTTTAGAATCATTTGCTTTTAGTTCCAGAGATATAAAAAGCAATAATATTTTATTAGAGTTGCACTTATTCATTGGTGCACTTTTTAAAAAGCAACAATCACAATAGTAATTAGGAAGGGGTCTACTAGCTTACACAAAAGGAGATTTGGGGGCAGATGCAAAGTAGGCCCACCATGAAATAAGGTAATTACAAAATTACACATTTAAAGAAGAGTGAGGATTTTCAGGAAAGACTGTTTATTACTTTGCACAAATGACATCAGGACCCATTGCCACTCTGTCAGTGAAAGGAGGCAATGGATATTAACAAAACAAGAAAGTATGGTGTTTCTGAACTAATCTGTAGGGAATAAGAAACCATTCCCATATTTCTAAAGTACAAGTATTTACATTATTTCTCATCCAGCGTACTTTTATTTTTAAATAATTATTAGACCTAACCTTATAGTCTATAGAAAAATAAGTCCTATCAATCTTTTGAATCTTTAAACAAGGGAATTTGTTTTTAATTGAGGTAATAAATTATGATATTAAGCAAAGTATGCACATAGTAAATCAGGTGAAGTTCAATTCAAAATAATCTAAAGAGATGTTTCATTAAAAGAACTAATATATATTTCTGAAGTATTTTAAGGAATCCAAAGATATTTGTGGTAAAATGTATGATAATTGTGAAGAGAAATTCAGATGAAAATTTGGAAACTCATATATATGTGTTTGTGTGTGGAAAATTCATATAGACATATTATAAAAACTTCACATTTCTCTTCAATAATTTATATTTAATAAGATGTATTTCTTTCTGATAGTACATCATGCATACGAAAGTCAGCATATATCACTGAATTGTCTTCAGTACAAAATGTGCCATTTTAATAACATGATACAATAAAATAGCTATTTGGCTTCAGAAGCTTATGCATGTGATTTGATAGTACATTCAAGTTAAATAGATACCAAACATTTTTTTCCACCCTTCCAATATAAAAAGGGGCCAAAACATTTGCATATGAAATACGTGAACTGCCATGAAAGACTTATCTTTACAGCCAGTTTCAGCAGAGAATATTTATTTAATCATACACTCATAATTCAAAAGAAAATTTAACGACAATTTTATTTAAGAACACTGTCATCTTGTTTCTGGAAAAAAACAATTGGGGCACTATTTCTGCCAAAGAGGTTTAGGAAACTCAAAGCTGCCAGTTATGCAAATTCATATGAAACAACAACTCCAGCGTCATTCAAGGACGCCTTGTTGGTAATGATTATTCTTCTACTGTGACCATCTTTGTAATTGTGCATTTAAGAAGAAAAGTTAAATTTTCAACCCATTTAACATCAGGAAGAAAATAATGAATCTCAGGGGTGTTTGTTTTGATGATTACATTGAAACTGTTATAGATTTTGTTAGAGAAATTCCACTTTCCCCCATGATGTACTTTATTTCCTGGTTGCTTCATTTCTCTTTCAGTTGCCTTGTTTAGCAGTAATGATGTGTAATGTTGGTAATGCATTATTACTCTACAACAAGAGAAAATATTGTAGATTTGGGGGTTTGTAAGGAATGTGTTTTTCTTTTCTCCATACTAATTCAGAACCATCTGAGAGAGATATTCAGGATTTAGATTGATTGAGATCTAAACTTTACTTTTACTTTTAATAAAGCTGAATGAAGAGCATGATTTTACATTTGTGTGAAGGGGATTTGTTACTATTTATTCCTGGTTTTGGTTTATTAACCAAAAGCACAACTAGAAAAATTACAGGATTTCCATGTCGAGAGAATTGTCCCATGCATCTTGTGATCAGGAAGCTCTCAAAGAATAAAATATTGAGCAATGTTTTCTTACAGACTTATCCTAAACTTACTGTATTAACTGTCTATCAATGCATAGAAATTACTACAGACTTACTGGTTTAAATCAACACTCACGTACTACCTCACACATATGTCAGAAGACCAGGCATGTCTATTATGGGTACTGGGTGCAGGGAATCACATCCTATAAAGTCACATTGGGCAGGGCTGAGGCTCAGGGTCCTCTCCTAAGCTCATGTGACTATGGACAGAGCTTATTTCTTGAACACATGGTAGGTTTTTTATTCAGGACCAGATGGAGCATCTCTCTGATCTCAACAAGAGCCTGAACAGTCTTTTAAGGATTCACATGGTAAGGCAGGCCCACCTAGAATATTTTTTTCTTATACATATTTCTACTAGAAAGTATCAGCCTAAGGGAAAGATTATCTCCAGTAAAGATCTTTGCTACATTTTATTTAAAACATTTATTAAGTCAAATTTCCCTGGTAAAAACATGTTCCAGTATTGTTCATGTTTATTCTAAATTTCCCCAATTAGCACTTCAAGAATTCAAGAGAGATACAACTCATGACATTATATCTTAAAACTATGACTTTTCTATATAGTAGCTTCAATGTAGTTTGAGCTTATGTTATATACACACATAAAATCTTGGAAGAAACTATGTTAAACACTGCACTTCACTTAAAATTGTACAGATTCTCTGGTATTATTCTTTTTTTTCCTACCTCTTCCTGTATTTCATTACAGATATTAAATACAGATACTTTAAAATTCTCATCTTACTTCTATTGACTGAATTTTCTCTTATATTTTGGTCCTTTGGTCCTATCTTTTGGCAACTCTAGTAATTTCAGTAAATATTTCATGTTGTTTGAAGAGTATATGTTCTAAATTGTGTGATTTCTTCTATCAAAGCTTTATCCCAAATCTGTATTCCTAGCTGAGGAACTGATGAACTGACTCTAATTATGATCTTGCTGATTTTGAGATGAGCTACAGTTGCAGTAATAATATGTCTTATGTGTTTTACACTCACCACCTACTTCTCATCATATCCCTCCAGTGATTCCAAATCACTGAGATATTCACTGAGTTGGCCTCCCACTGGGGTCTGAACATTATAATCTTTGTCCATTCAGCACATTGAGACAAAAGAAAATTCTATTATATTTTTCAGAAAGTTTTGACTCACTTTCTTCACTTGTTACTTACATTGTTTATAATTTGAAAATATCTTGATTAAAAAACTCATCTGCATTTACGCTCAGTTCTTTAACCTTTCTTTTTACCAGAATCTTGTACATTCTCATCTCCAAATTTCATGTCTTCAGTCACACAAAAATTCAAAACACTTGCTGATCTTCTCTGATGCTCAACTGTCATCTTTTTCTCAAGCCCTGTTCTTACACCAGCCTGTTTCCAAATACCTAGAAACAGAAATATCCTAAAAGAAGAAATGGCTGACATCTGCTCATCTCCCCACACTCACACTCTATAAAATGTAGCCTTTCATAATTGTCTCAGCAACATTCTGCTGCCTTTAAATAAAACAAAAATTATTAAGCCATCAAATTAGCAAATAAATACATTTGCAATTTTTCTAGATTTCTAGATCATTCCTATGGAGGAATTATTTGGCTAAGCACTACTTTTCTTAGCCAGAAACAGAGGTTTTCTGCTGACCTTGTTTTGAAATGACTTGAATCCTCACCTCAAATTAGTAAACAATGTAAGGAGAATACTGAAGGTAAAGGTGTAAATTCAAGCAGAGTGGTAAAATAGAGTGAACTGGATATATGTATTGCTACTGCCTAAATTACCTCCCTTCTATTATCAAAGTCGAAGATTATGTAGTAAATCATTTGTGTAACTAAATGTCTAAGTCCTATTTTAAAAGTCACATCTAGTTGTCTGATTAGTATGCTACCAAGAATTTCTTAAGGAATGTTGTCCAGTAGTAGGTGAAAAATTTTGAATTTAGAAAGGCCATACCACATTGTCAGATCATCTCCAGCATAATTAAGCATGTTTTGAAGTCCTAAAAGTTACTTTTTACTAGGTATACATGCTACTGGATAAGGAACACTTATGACTGTTCAGATCATCATGTTTTCTATACCATTTGAGTATCATAAGTATAATTTACCATAAATTTTGGGGAAAGCGCAACCATGAAGGTTTACTTTGTAAAAAAATAACCTAAAGAGGGGAGTTTCATTTAGAAAGAACTTTATTCAGAGGTCACTAAGAGTTAGATGCAATTGCTTTCATTAGAACAATAATTAGCATCAGGACTACCTTGGAGGTCCAGCAGTTAAGACTTCAGTCTTCCACTGCAAGGGGCCTGGCTTCCATCCACGGTGGAGGAACAATCCTACATGCCTCACAGATTGCTCCTCCCAAAAAAGAACAGGCTAATCAGCAACTGTTGACTGTAATATGTATGCTTCTCAGAGCTCTTTTGACCCTGATATTTTATGTTAGGTAAGAGTAACCAGATTTTAAACAGAATATCTATTTGTCCATATATGCAAAAATAGATATTCACCTTATTTAAATATAAGGTGATAAATATTGCATTTCATCTACCTCATATATAAAATTTCATATGTATATATGTATTAGTCACATTATTTACACATATTACTTTCTTACATGCTAACTTCTGATTTGATTTTCTTGAGGCATACACAATTAGGTCTCTGCCTGAGGGTAAAAGTCTCCACTTCCACTGCAGGATAAAGAACATTATGATATAGATTATATAAATTGTAACAAAACAGCGAATAAAACCTAAATATATCATTGTGGATTACTACACAAAGTTAATTTATAGCAAAGGAATTTCCATTGTACATTTAGACAAAGAATTTGAGAGCAAAATATACCCACTTAAAGCAGAGAGCTCGATCTACCATTAAAAAGTATATGTGTCAGACAATACACTGTATACAACAAATGTAAAGACAAAATGTTGTTGTTTTAAGAAGTCAACAGTCTTCAGTTTGGAAGGAAAATTGGTGGGAAACTAAACAGAGCCTTTTACATGTATAAAACATAACTTTAATTCAAAATGGAAAGTTTCCATTTGTCATGAGAGGTATGGGTCTGTGGATTGAAGAGTATTGTTGTTGTGTTTGAGAGTGTTTTTAAGGAAAATTTTTCAGTAGACTTAGTATTTTAAGTAGGTCTGGAAGAAGGGGAAAGCTTTCATTTTGTAAGGAAGGAATGCACTTCAAACACAGTTTCTGCAATGAGCAGAAGCTGAGATGTGAGAGTGAATCTTAAGTGCATGATAAAACTATATGTAAATGAAGATGGAAAGATTATTCGTGGTCAGGATATGAAGGCCTTAAATACAGACAAAAGGTTCTGACATCCTGTAAACCCAGAAGAATCACCGAAAAGTATATTATTTGGAGTTATGTTTCAAGATAATATTCCTTAAAGCAGTCCTTGGGAATTTAATTACAGATGAGAGAAACGTGACATTGGAAGGCCATTGTGAACACTGGAATTTCATGTCTATTGTAATAGCCCAGGCAGAAAATAGCATTGTTTCAATGAGAGTAATAGCAGTAGGAGTGAAAAAGCAAAAAGCTAGAATGGATCAGTTAATAACTTAGTTTTGCACATACCAATATTTCCTAAGCTTCTTAGAAATTTAAATTTACTGTGCTAGAGAAAGGAAAATAAAACACAAAGTGTCTATAATTTGGCAGTTTACATCCACTGTGTTTACAATCTTAAAAATTATTAAATCAGACACATTTTGCAGCTGAGGAAACCAAGACCAAGATATGGTAAATAACTTTCCTAAGGCCAGGGATGGAGCTACTAGGCACTACTTATAGTTCTAATCCCCTTCAAACATGTTACATAACATGTTCAGATAATTTCTTCAACAGTTTTATATAATATACATAAATATATATGTGTATGTATGTACATATACACATATATATTTAAAAATTTTATCATTAATTTAAGGAAAATAAATATTTGATATACATTTATTACAAATATATATTAAATACATATACTAGATATATATTTTTCCTAAACTAATGATAAAAATTGTTTAAAAATATGGTTTTAAAAAGAGTACCTACTTCAGATTCAAGATGGTGGAGTTGAAGGATGTGAGCTCATTTCCTCCCAAGACAGCACCAAAATTGCAGCTAACTGTTGAACAACTATGGACAGGAGGACACTGAACTCACCAAAAAAAAAAAAAAAAAAAAAATAGAAAACCCAAGGTCCAAAGACAAAGAAGAAGCTGCAGCAAGACAGTAGGAGGGGCACAATTATGAAACACTCAAATCTCATATCTGCTGGGTGGATGACTCACAAACTGGAAAACAGAAGTTCTCCAACTCTTGTGAATGTTATGAACCCCACTTCCAGCCTGGTCTGATCCAATAAAGAGACTGGGAATCCCAGGGAATCTGACCTTGAAGACCAGTGGGATTTGCTTATAAGACTTCCATAGGATTAGGGGAAACAGAGACTGTTTTGGAGGGCACAAACAAAATCTTGCAAGCATCAAGACCCATAGCAAAGGAGCAGTAATCTCATGGGAGACTGAGCCAAAACTATTTGCTAGTGTTGAAGGGCCTTCTGTGAAGCCTTTGGTCAGCAGGGGCTCACCATATGGACAGAGGCACAGGCAGCAGCAGTTTGGAAAGGTCTCCCTTGGCATAAGCCATCTCTGAAGTTGCCATTAATGCTATCTTAGAGCCCATACACCACAGGGCTGGGTTCAGTTCAGTTTAGTCGCTCAGTCAAGTCCGACTCTTTGCGACCCTATGAACCGCCCCACGCCAGGCCTCCCTCTCCTTCAACAACTCCTGGAGTCCAACCAAACCTATGTCCATTGTGTTGGTGATGCCATCCAACCATCTCATCCTCTGTCATCCCCTTCTCCTCCTGCGCTCAATCTTTCCCAGCATCAGGATCTTTTCAAATGAGTCAGCTCTTCGCATAAGGTGGCCAGTTTAAGCTTCAACATCAGTCCTTCAAATGAACATCCAGGACTAATCTCCTTTAGGATGGACTGGTTGGATCTCCTTGCAGTCCAAAGGACTCTCAAGAGTCTTCTCCAACACCACAGTTCAAAAGCTTCAATTCTTCAGGGCTCAGCTTTCTTTATAGTCCAACTCTCACACCCATACATGACCACTGGAAAAACCATAGCCTTGACTAGACGGACCTTTGTTGACAAAGTAATGTCTCTACTTCTTAATATGCTCTCTGGGTTGGTCATAACTTTCCTTCCAAGGAGCAAGCATCTTTTAATTTCATGGTTGCAGTCACCATTTGCAGTAATTTTGGAGCCCAGAAAAATAAGGTCTGACACTGTTTCCACATCTATTTGCCATGAAGTGATGGGACCGGATGCCATGATCTTCATTTTCTGAATGTTGAACTTTAAGCCTCTTTCACTTTCATCAAGAGGCTCTTTAGTTCTTCTTCACTTTCTGCCATAAGGGTGGTGTCACCTGCATATCTGAGGTTATTGATATTTCTCCCGGCAATCTTGATTCCAGCTTGTGCTTCCTCCAGCCCAGCATTTTTCATGATGTACTCTGCATATAAGTTAATGAATCAAGGGCTGGATTACCTCAAGGCAAACAATTAACAGGGAGGGAGATAATTGGATTAAAGCCTTACTGAGCAAGGCCCTGCCCACCAGAGCAAGACCCAGTTTTTCCCACTGCCAGTTCTTCCCATCAGGTCCTCCATCAGAGGGCAGACAGAAGAGACCAGAAGAACAAGAGTCCCACAGCTACTAAAATATAAACCATATTACAGAAAGATAATCAGCATGAAAAAGCAGAAACTTATGTCCCAGATGAAGAGACAAGATAGAACCCTAGAAAAACAACGACATGAAGTGGAGATAGGCATCCTCTCAGAAAATGAATTCAGAATAATGATAGTGAAGATGATCTAGGATCTTGGGAAAATAATGGAGAGGAAGCAAGAAATGTTTACCAAAGACCTACAAGAACTAAGGAACAAACAAACAGAGATGGATAATATAGTAGAGGGAATAAATTGCAGAATAACTGAGCCAGGAGAACAGATAAATGACCTGCAGAACAGAATGGTTGATATTACTGCCACAGAACCAAACATAGAAAAAAGAAAAAAAGAAATGAAGACAAACTAAGAGACCTCTGGGACAACATTAAATACACCAAATTCATATTATAGGAGTCCCAGAAGGAGAAGAGAGAGAGAAAGGATCTGAGAAAATATTTGAAGAGATAATAGCTGATATAAAACAATCTCTTTTTTCAAAACTTAATTAGTATCTCAATGTTTTGGCCTGTCACTCTAAAATGCTAATATATTAAAAAAAAAGAGAGGAGAGAAGATGACTGTATTGGCAAACATGGTTTGCTGTTTGGTTAATGACATGTTAAGTTAGGAAAGATCTAGTATTTTCTCTAAGGAATGTTATCTTGGAGGATACTACAGTAAGTTCCCTACATTTGAACCTTCAAATTGTGACATTTCAAAGACGAGAACATGTCCCCATATGCCAGCTGTTGTACTCTACTACTGTACCTTTCATGATATCAGACTGTAAGATTAAAATGTTCTCTTTATTTTCTGTGTTTTTCTTTCTTATGTATTATTTGTGTGAAAACTATTATACATCTATTACAGAACAGTACTGCATAACTGACTGTGTTAGTCGGGTACCTAGGTTAACTTTGTTGGACTTATGAACAAATTGGGCTTACAAACACACTCTCAGAACAGAGTGCATTCATAAGTAGTGGACATACTATAAGAGCTACTACAGAAAGTTTATCATATTCAGCCATTGCTTAAGCACTTTGTCTATCTCAACCTCGTTCACACTAATAATTACCCTGTGAAGTGGATACTGTTATTTTAAAAGAAAATGAAAACCATAGAGGGTAAGTAATGTGCCTTAACAGTGTGTGAATGAGAGAAAAGGGATTAAAACCCAGTCAGACACCAATATCTCTGATTATAATTATTGTAACTGTATTTACTTTTATGGAAAAAAATGATAACTATGTTATTAATTAATAAAATTGAATTAATGCTTAAATATGGTAAATTTTTATGTTCCAAATCCTACCAAAACTTAAGTATCCAAATGGTTCAATGTCATGTCATGGCTTACTTTAAGGAGTAAAACCATAAGTATAAAACTAATATTTATTATGGTATAATGACTTTAGAAAAAACCTTTCCACTTTCATCTAAAATTTATCCTTTTTGATGGTCTTATAAGCAAATCCACATTTGTTTATCATACTAATAAAATGGAGCTTTGTTTCTACTACTTTATTTTGTATTTTTATTTACAAGGCTATTCTTTTACCTTAGTCCTTTACTGCCTGCCTTTTTCTATTTCATCATGTTTGATTTATTTATTTTTTCCATAATATTTGTATGAATTGGATTGTTCAGGATGCAAGAGTTTGCTTTTAATCTGAGTAATATTGACTGTTTACATTTTTCTTCTGATAAAATACCAGCTTTAATACATAGCATACTATTTCAGATCAAACATTTTCTGTTCTGGAATTCATTATAGGCATATATAGGAGTCATCTAATCTAGCTTCTATGTCTTATGGGAGCATTTTTCATATGTTTTAGAATCTTTTTTTTGTTGTTGTTTTATTTTTTTGTTTGTTTTAGAATCTTTGTACAAATTTTGTTTTGTATTTCAATGTCAATTTTATCTTAATTGATTTAAAATTTAGTCTACTGTGTGACATGTTTGTCTCAATGACTTCTTTTTATTTCTAGAAATTTTCAGGTGGACTTTATTTTCAGACCAGTTTTAAGTTAAAGCAAAATTGAGAGGAAAGTATAACTCCTTACCCCAAGTGGTACATTAGTTACAATCCATGATCTTACTTGCATATATCATTTTCATTTACAGCCCATAGTTTACATTAGAGTTCACTCTTGGCGTTGCACATTCTATGGATTTGAGCAAATGCACAGTAACGTGTAGGCACCATTATAGCATCATACAGAGTTGTTTAGCTGTCCTAAAAATCCTCTGTGCCTCATCTATTTATCTCTCCCCACTAATGCCTGGTGACCACTGATCTTGTTATTACCTCTGTAGTTTTGCCTTTTCCAGGAGGTCATAGAGTTGGAAATAAAATATCCACTCTTTTCAGACTGGCTTATCTCCTTTAGCGAGATGCATTCATGATTATTCCATGTCTTTTCACAGCTTGACAGCTGAGTCATTTTTGGCTTTGAATAATATTTAATTTTAGGATGTATCAAAGTTTATTTATGCATTTGCCTTTGGAAAGCCATCTTTGTTTGCATCTATATTCTGGCAATTATGAATAAAGCTTCTATAAAGATCTGTGTGGGTTTTTGTAACAACATAAACTTTCAACCCAAGAAGCATGATTGCTGAATTGTATGGCAAGAGAATATTTTTTTTTGTAAGAATCTGCCCAACTGTCTAACAAGGTGGCTGCATCATTTTGCATTCTTACCAGCAATAAGTGAAAATTCCTGTTGCTCTGCATCCTCACCAGCATTTGGTATTGCCAGTGTTTTGAATTTTGGTTATTTTAATAGGTGTGTAGTGGTACTTATTATTGCTTGAATTTCAAATTCCTTAATGACATATACTGTGGTGTATGTTTTCATAAGCTTATTTGCCATCTGTACATCTTCTTTGGTGAAGTGTCCATTAAGATATTTGTCCCATTTTTTTAAATTAAATTGTATGTTTGCTTACTTTTGAATGTTAAGAGTTCTTTAAATATTTTGGATAAATTCTTTGTTGCCTGTGGCTTGCAAATGTTTTCTTCTAGTTTAGAGTTTATTTCCCCATCGACAGTGTTTTTGCAGAACGAAATTTTTCATTTTAATGAAGTCCAGCTAAGCAATTCTTCATGGATTATGCTTTTGGTGTTGTAACTAAAAAGCTTTTGCAAATGCAAGGTTATCTAGATTTTCTGCTATGTTATCTTCTAACAGTTTCACAGATTTGCATTTTACATTTAGGTCTATGATTAATTTTGAGTTAATCTTCCTAAAGGGTGTAAGTTCTGTACAGAGTTTTTAAAATTTATTTTACATGTGTATGTCCAGTTGCCCAACACAATTTGTTATAATACTTTTGCTTCTTTGTTAAATATCAGTTTGCTATATTTATGTTAGTTTATTTCTGTACTCTTTATTCCGTTTCATTGATCTTTGTCTCTTCTCTTACCAATATTATACTGTTTTTAAGGCTGTATTTCTAGTATTTTGAATTTGTCCATCTTCATTGCTACTGGCTTATGTCACTTGAAGTTAAGAGGGTTTTTCATAGTTATTTGCATTTTCAATTAAATATATTCGTTATCACCTTGAGGATACATATATATTCATTGGATAGCTCTTTTAAGGTTGTCTTGCTTAGAATTCTAAACAGATTTGTCTCAAATTTTTTATTTGTTAGCTCTCTTAGTATCAAGTTTCATTACATATTTTGTAGACTCATCTTTAATGTGCATTTTTTGTGTTCCAGATTATACTTCTTAAGGCTACTATTTTGATTTCAATTTCATCTGTCTTCCTAAGTTTCTCAGACCAAAATTAAATTATGTGTTTATATTTGTGCTTACCCATCTATAGTGATATTGGCAATATTGCAGATTTTGTTGCAAAGGTTTAGTTCAAAGTGTAGCCTCTAAGCTGTATCTGCTTCACTTGTTACCTTTCCATGTGTAATGGAATTTTATATGTCAACTTGACTAGGCTGTGGTATCCAGTTGTTTGCTAAACATCAGTTTAAATACAGCTATGAAAATACTTAGCAGATGTGATTAACATTTAAATCTGTAGACTTTGCGTAAAGAAGATTACCACCATAATCTGGATGAATCTCATTTGATTAACTGATGGCCTTAGAGAAAAGACTGAGGTCACCAAGGAAGAAGGAATTCTGTACCCAGACTGCTTTAGACTCAAACTTGAGCATAACTCTCCCTGGGTCTTTAGGCTTCAGTCTTCCCTGAAGATCTCAAATTTTCCAACCTCCATAATACATGTACAGAGATTAATATTTCATATATATATTACCGATAGCCTCATGAAGTGGTCAATTACATGTTTTTGTTTTGTTTTCGGAATAAAAATTTTTTCAGCTTGCTTTTTTAATACCCAATATGCTTGGGGTAGAGATAGAGGTGATGGTTGGGGGTGCATCACCATAAGTAGGCTTCCTCTGCTTTTTATCTATGTCAAATTTTGAGAATTGTCATACCAATCCTTATATTCTATTGAAGAGTAAAAATATGGAAATACATGTAATTTTTAATGCTGCAATTTTCCTTAAAAATGAGTGACACTGTATTTCTATTATATCTAAATTACTATGAATATGCTAATATAATTTGATATTTAGTGTTTTGGTTTAATATTTTCATTACTCTTTGACAAACAATTTAGCTTGTAGATAAAAATAGTAAATTTCTTGTTAGTATTTGATTTAGAATCTCAGAATTTATAGAGGTCTTTTTAGAATATTTGTGGATTAAAACAGGTCAAGACAATAATCCTCCAAAACAAGAGGAAGTCCTGCAAGATGATTTTTGAGGTATTTACATAGAAGCCTTTTGATGTCATTTTCTGTGATTTCAGCACATTTGTATTTTTATACATAACTGTAAAGTCAATCAAAACATTTTAGTTAAAAAGCCATTATGTATTTTCTTAGGTTTATAATATTTTAATATACAAAAAGTGTTGTCATACTATCACTACACTTAAAATTCTGAGTCTGCTCAGAATTTTACTATAAAATTCTCAAAATATATTTGCTGAACTGGCTCAGGCATGGTAGCTACAGTCTGTAGTCTCCCAACTTGCAGTTTATGTCACTATGATGTAAAATTTGATTGGTTTATTATTTTTATCATACAGAATAAATTTTAGGTTATGCTAATAATTATATCACTTCCAAGCATTGCATCCTATTCAGATTCTTTAGGATAAAGTAAAATATGGATTTATAGTTCATGCCATGAAAATTATGTAAAGCTGTGATGTATTCATTGGTGTGTATCATGAAAATGAAAGTATTTTTATAAAACATGCAGATTTCTATATATAACAAGTGGAAGTACTTCACTTAGCTTCAAGAACATCCTTCTATAGACCTCTTAATGGAAGGATTGAAAGATTTTTGTTCAGTTTTCTTTGCTGACTCCAATTCTTACCACCAATTAATTTTTTCCTGCCTAGATGGAATCCCTATATTCTGCATTGCAGACATATTCTGACAGTCTGAGCCACCAGGGAAGCCCCTAAAGCAGGGGTGAACAAGAGGCACCAAATCACCCCTGGTTTATAAGACTGGTACTCTAACCACTGAGATACGGAGCCCTTAGAAGATCTTATCCAACTAAATATCACCTATATCCATGATAACATCGTCAGCCTCAACTCTTTTTTGATCTAAAGATCGACATACACACACTTTTCAGATGCTAGAAAAGCAAAAATGGGGAAAGAGATTACCTTCTACTTTGAAACACTTGGTTTAGTATGAGAAATAGATACTTCATCAATGGACAAATATAAAAACATAGGAATTATATAAAAATTTTAAAGTACAATGATACATGTTAATATAAAATGGTAGAGAAGTAATGAGAGAGACAGGACTTCAGCATGTTTAAAATGGTACAAAATTTTTTTTAATATTTTGTAAAATATTGTTCTAGACATTAATTAAAATTAAATGTTTAGATTTATGGTATACTTGTTGATTTAAAGTATATGTTACAGTTTTGCACTGTAGAGAAATATACTCTCTGAATATTATAGAGGGCAAGTAAAGTGTTGATATAGTGGATTATATTCCTTACTCTATTATTTTTCCTTATGAGCTCTTCCTATTTTTCTATTCTTTTATTAAGTCATATAAGAAAAAATATATATATACATTTCCTCATACATTTATATGTATTATATGAGAATATTTCTAGAAATACAAGTCCACATACATGCTACACACACAGAGTTATTACCAAATAAAGGTATGAAAATGATAGGACAAGAACAATGAGAGTTATACATTTTGTGTCATTGTTTTCCATTTCCCTTATTTCATTAAATCTATTAGTTGCCTATTAAAGGCAATCTCTGGTCACAGGGTTGTTTTATGAAACAAACATCTCAATTTTATGGAGAAACAGGGAAACAGCTGTCACATAATCTTACTCCAGGATTTTCAGGCCAGCAGAGCAATTATAAAGCAGGACACTCTGTCTAATGTAGCTGACATGTAATCAGCTTCCACTGTTGCTTTGGCCAAAATAATGTGCATTAAATTTTGTAAGGAAAACATCTTTATTGAGCAAGAAATTATTTCTAAATGGCTTTGCATTAGGTAAAATAATACACTTTTACAATCATAATGATGTTTGGGGTGTATGTGTGTGCTGTGCTTAGTCACTCAGTTGTGTCCGACTGTTTTATCTCATAGTTGTGTGACCTCAGTGAACTAATGTGCAGTCAGGCCCAGCTTGATGCTGGTTTTATATGGACTTATTTTCCTTTTATCGTCTCCCATAATCTGAGCTTGATCCACTATGTTTCTTTTAGCTGGTAGGTACTTCATACCAGTTTGCTGTTTCCTCTCCTGGGCTTTGTTAGGGTCAAGTATTAAAATGTTAATATAATAGAAAGAGAATAACTACCTATGCATTATGTACATTTCTTCTGTTTAATGAGAAATCAGTATTAAAAATAGTGGCTTTAAAAAATATAAATAAATAAAAATAGCTGCTCAATTGAAAGCCTACTGACTGATTAAGGAGACAATGTGTCTAGTGCAGGGCTTTGTAGAGCTTACTGATGGTGTGAATCTTTGGTGAACTCAAACTGAAGACGTTAAGTGTTGAGCTTCCAAAATTCCCACTTTTATGCTGTGCTACAAGGATTCTAAATTTACCAGCTGCCAAGAGTTCCTGACTACACACTATAAAGCTAAAATATGCAAAATTGTGTGACTTTTAAAAAATTCTGATATGTTGATGAACGTTATTACATGGATCAATCTGTATAGTTTTGGTGACTTTTTTAGCAGGTCAGTGGTTAAGACTCCATGTTCCCACTACAAGGGGCCCTGGTTCCATCCCCATGGGGCAATTAAGATCCCATATGCTGGGCATAAAAAAATTTAAAAATATCCATATAGTTTTGTCTAGTCAAAAGATGCTATACATCCCTTGGACAGACTGAAGCAAAGAAAGACAGAGGGGAGAGATGAATATATACAGCTATATAACTGATTCAAGGCACAGTTAACAATAAAGTAGAGGGGGGAAACATAGATTTTAAAAATGCCTTGACCTGGAGTCAGGTCTGAAGATCATACTTTTTCTTTTATAACCTTCAGGTAACACTCTCATTTAAGTCATTTATGCATTTGTAAATTTATTCACTTAATCAACACACACTCAGTATTACTAAATAAATGCCAGACAGTGTCCAAGATACTGGAGATGCAGTAAACAAGGCTGGCAATGAATCTGCTCTCGGCAGTTATGTCAGTAGGATGGACCTAGAATCTGTGAAACCGAGAGAAGTACATTCAGTCAGTTCAGTAAGTTCAGTCACTCAGCCGTGTCTGACTACTGGTGACCCCATGAACCGCAGCATACCAGGCTTCCTTGTCCATCACCAACTCCAGGATTTCTATAAGTATATATAGATATATAACTATATAATATATGATATATATAATATATAATATTATAATAAATATTATTTAATATACAATATATAAATATGTCTTGTATTATAAAATTACATTAACAATTTTAGAATTATATAAAATTTATAGTTTTATATAATATTTATAATTTATAATAAGATTTTTAATACATACATATTAATACATATAATGTATTATATATAATATATAATGTATAATACATATTTTATATACAATGTATATAATATATTCTATATTATACAATTTTATATTATATTATAATATAACATACATATGTGTTATATAATATTATAAAATATATAATTTATATGCACATAATATATTATAAATTATATTTAATTAATATAATTATATTAATAGAAATATATAATTGAACAATATAATTATATATTAAATAAATATAATATATTACCAATAAATATTATATTATATTATTGTTACATATAATTATTTTATATTATTATATATGTTTTACATTATATGTATTATATAATGGAACATAATACATTATATTATATAAAATATGTATAATATCAGAGAAGGCAATGGCACCCCACTCCAGTACTCTTGCCTGGAAAATCTCATATATATATATATACATAAATATGTATGTATAAATACTATGTACTATATATTTGTATATATAATATGATAATATGCTTTATAATTATTATACTATATATATAACATGATATATATAATATGTATTTTACATAGAATATATAATCATATATAATATATATAATGCACAATTATATATTATATGTAATTATAGATATAATTATCTGATTATTAATATTAGTATATATAATATTAGTATATTAGCATATATATTAGTATGTATAATATTTAGTATTATATATTTTATTTACTATATATCATAAGTATGTATGTTATAGCTTATATATAATATATAAAAATATATAATAGATATATAATACTGTATTATATATATATCTGTATTGAATATATATATCTGTATTGAATATATATATGATAAGAATATATATATGATAAGAATTGATGCTTTTGAACTGTGGTGTTGGAGAAGACTCTTGAGAGTCCTTGGACTGCAAGATCCAACCAGTCCATTTTGAAGGAGATCAGCCCTGGGAGTTCTTTGGAAGGAGTAATGTTAAAGCTGGAACTCCAGTACTTTTGCCACCTCATGCGAAGTGTTGACTCATTGGAAAAGATTCTGATGCTGGGAGGGATTGGGGGCAGGAGGAGAAGGGGCGACAGAGGATGAGATGGCTGGATGGCATCACTGAGTTGATGGACGTGAGTCTGAGTGAACTCCGGGAGTTGGTGATGGACAGGGAGGCCTGGCGTGCTGTGATTCATGGGGTCGCAAAGAGTCGGACACAACTGAGCAACTGAACTGAACTGAACTGATAGACTCAATTCATTTCCAGATTTATTTAGGTAAGAAGCTTATTCTCTGAACCCATTCTGTGAGGTTTTTCATGCATTTGTAATACATTTAAATTACTTTGTAACCCACAGCATCCTATTCTGGGATTCTCCAACCTCCTAAAGAAGATTTTCAAATTTTTCAAACACTGAGGTTTACCTTTAGTGCTATAAAGTTCTATGAATTGGGTTTGTTCATTCTACCTTGTATTCATTATTGCAATATTATACATTTAGCTTCACTAATGTAAAAATTCTATATTTCTTACCAATTCAACCACACACCCCAATCCCTGGCAACAACTGGCCTTTTTATTGTTTCTACAGTTTTATCTTTTTCAGAATGTTATTTAAGTGATATCATATTAATATTTAGCTTTTTCAGATTGGCTCTTTTTGGCTCAGTAAAAATTAAGGCTTTATAAAATTTAATATTTATCTACATGTTTTCATGACTTGATAAGTCCATTTTAATTAATGTCATACTATTTCTAAGTGTGTGAGTGTGTGCTAAATCACTTTAATGTATCTGACCCTGTGTGATCCTATGAAGTATAGCCTGCCAGGCTCCTCTGTCCATGGGATTCTCCAGGCAAGAAAACTGGAGAATACTTGGTTTTCATGTCCTTCTCCAAAGGATCTTCCCAGCCCAGGGACTGACCCTGGGTATCCTGCATTGCAGGCAGATTCTTTACCATTTGAGCCACTAGGGAAGCCCTTGTATGTGTGTGTGTGCCCCTAAATTAATATGTTGAAATCTTAACCTCTAAGATGATTGCATAAAGAGGTGGGGCCTTTGGAAGATCATTAGTGTTGCGGTCCTTTAATGGACCAGAACCTGGTGGTTTGGAGTCAACGATAAGCAAGTGAAAGAAGGAAAGAGACTAACATTCTCTTGGTTATGCAGAAAACCAATAAAGCCATAGAACAGGGCTTGTACTGCTTATGAAGGCACAGGGCATCCTCTCGAGGAGGTATTGAAAGCCAGGGCAGGAACGTGAGCTCGGCAGGTTTCCATGCTCCAGAGAAGTTAGTCAGAAAGAGAGGGAGAAAGAGAGAGAGAGAGAGAGAGAGAGAGAGAGAGAGAGAAGGACATGGGGACCTAAGTCTCTAGTGGAACAAAGGTGCTTTATTGAACTCTGTGAGTATATATACTGTTTTCCAAGGTAGCTTCTTCAGCAAAGATAAAGATCAAAAGATCAGACTTACAAGTTACCAAGGAAACAAGGAGTAATAGAAGTCATCAAGCGAGAAGACAATCCATATCAAAAGAGAGTCATAAATAGTCACTTTCACCATATGGAAAAGCTAATGAAGAAAATGCGTGCATGCATTCTGTCTCATGACCTCAGTCCTGGGAGCAGCATGCTGCTCCACTTGTTCCTGTTACCAGGAACTGATAAGGAACAGAGGGCTCATGAGAGACAGAAAACAGCACACAGGAATCCTACCGTTAAACATTCCCTGCACATTATGTCATGAGAGTGGAAGACTCTTGATGGTACTGGAGTCCTTACAATAAAAGCCCATGAAAGTTCCTTTCCCCTTCTACTATGTGAGGTGGCAGTGAGAATGACCTTCAGTAAGGAAGAAGGCTCCCACTAGACACTGAATCTATTGAACTCTCAGCTTACAGAACTGAGAAATAAATTTCTGTTGTTCATAAGCTCTCCAGTCTGAGGTAATTTGTATAGCAACCTGAACATACTAAGAAAATTGGTACCAGAAGTGAGAATGCTGCTAAAACAAATATCTAAAGATATTGAGGAAGCTTTGGACATGGGTAATAGGTAGAGACTGGGAAAGTTTTGAGACTCATCTCGTCCTCTACTGCTTCCTTCAGCTTTTTGTCTTCAATATTTCCCAGTATCAGGATCTTTTCCAGTGAGTCAGCTCTTCACATCAGGTGGCCAAAGTACTGGAGCTTCAGTTTCATCATCATTCCTTCCAATGAATTTAGGGTTTATTTCCTTTAGGATATGCATATATATATATATATATATTTTTTTTCTTGTTTCACTAATTAGAACTTCCAACACAAAGCTGGGATTTGGACAGGAACAACAGACTGGTTCCAAATAGAAAAAGGAGTGCGTCAAGGCTGTATATTGTCACCCTGCTTATTTAACTTCTATGCAGAATATATCATGAGAAACGCTGGACTGAAAGAAACACAAGCTGGAATCAAGATTGCCAGGAGAAATAACAATAACCTCAGATATGCAGATGACACCACCCTTATGGCAGAAAATGAAGAGGAGCTAAAAAGCTTCTTGATGAAAGTGAAAGAGGAGAATGAAAAAGTTGGCTTAAAGCTCAACATTCGGAAAATGAAGATCATGGCATCCGGTCCCATCACTTCATGGGAAATAGATGGGGAAACAGTGGAAACAGTGTCAGACTTTATTTTTATGGGCTCCAAAATCACTGCAGATGGTGATTGCAGCCATGAGATTAAAAGAGCTTACTCCTTGGAAGGAAAGTTATGACCAACCTAGATAGTATATTCAAAAGCAGAGACATTACTTTGCCGACTAAAGTCCGCCCAGTCAAGGCTATGGTTTTTCCAGTGGTCATGTATGGATGTGAGAGTTGGACTGTGAAGAAGGCTGAGCACTAAAGAATTGATGCTTTTGAAGTGTGGTGTTGGAGAAGACTCTTGAGAGTCCCTTGGACTGCAAGGAGATCCAACCAGTCCATTCTGAAGGAGATCAACCCTGGAATTGCTTTGGAAGGAATGATGCTAAAGCTGAAACTCCAGTACTTTGGCCACCTCATGAGAAGAGTTGACTCATTGGAAAAGACTCTGATGCTGGGAGGGATTGGGGGCAGGAGGAGAAGGGGACCACCAAGGATGAGATGGCTGGATGGCGTCACGGACTCGATGGATGTGAGTCTGAGTGAACTCTGGGAGATGGTGATGAACAGGGAGGTCTGGCGTGCTGCGATTCATGGGGTCGCAAAGAGTTGGACACGACTGAGTGACTGAACTGAACTGAACTGAATTGAACTGTCTTGTTAGGGGGAAAGCATCTAGTCTTTCACCATTAAATATAATGTCAAGTGACAACTGTTTGCTGTCTGTTGGGACCAGCCTCAAAACAAACTGACCTGAGGGAGTGGTGCCGCAGAAGCATAAGGAAAAACAAGACTCAGAAATTAGGTGGAGGATCAGGGAGCTGATGCCATGTGCAGGCAAAAGCCCAGATCCTAATCCTTGCCTGCCTTTTATTATTAATTTCTACTTCCTTATTTGTGCTTTAGAGATATCTGTTTTTTACAGTCTCAGATCAGGGATAAAGATATACAAAGCACAGTCCTCAATGTCAGACCTTCAGGCCTTTCATGACTCTGTTTAGCCCTTCAGTTAGTGATGCCCTTTTTCAGCAACTCCCTCAAGGCTCTGGTCATGAGAATAGGCACTAATGGTTTTCCATCAGTCACATCAGTATTTCGGCATCTTGTTTTCAAGATGACTTTCCAAGATGTACTTTTTACTGCTCCCAGTCCTTCGCCTGGGGGTGATGAGAAAATCATTCTTATTTTTCAAAGAAGCCCTGTTAATTACAGTAGAGCCCTGTGCATAGCATATTCCCTACAAGTGACATTCTTTATCAAAATGAGAAAATTACTCTCAATTCTTACTATATTGAGAGCTTTTACAAGTAAATTAGTACAAGACTACTTAGTTTTAGTATGCTTCACTTTATTTCTCTCCCCAAGCATATATATATATTTAACACATTGAAGATTTGCTGCAATCCTTCATTAAACAAATTTATAGGCACCATTTCTCCAACAGCATTTGCTCACTTTGTGTCTCTGTATCACATTTTGTTCATTCTCACAATATTTTAAACTTGTTTACTATTGTAATGTTTGTTTTGATGATCTGTGATCAGTGATCTTTGAAGTAACTATTACGATTCACTCAAGGATAAGATGATGGTTAACATGTTTTAACAGTAAGATTTTTAAAATTAAGTGATGTACATTGTTTTTTTGTTTTTAGATTAAAAATACTGTTGTACACTTAATAGACTATTCAGTTCAGTTCAGTTCAGTCACTCAGTCATGTCCGACTCTTTGTGACCCCATGAATCGCAGCATGCCAGGCCTCCCAGTCCATCACCAACTCCTGGAGTTTACTCAAACTCATGTCCATTGTGTCGGTGATGCCATCCCGCCATCTCATCTTCTGTCATCCCCTTCTCCTCCTGCCCCCAATCCCTTCCAGCATCAGAGTCTTTTCCAGTGAGTCAACTCTTCGCATGAGGTGGCCAAAGTACTGGAGTTTCAGCTTCAGCATCTGGTGTACATGCAATTTTTTATGCACTGGAAATGTGACTCATAGGGCTTCCCTGATGTCATGGGTGGTAAAGAATCTGCCTGCAATGTAAGAGACCTGGGTTAGATCTCTGGGTGGGGAAGATCCCTTGGAGAATGAAATGGCAACCCACTCCAGTATTTTTGCCTGGACAATTCCATGGACAGAGAAGCTTGGCAGGCTACAGTCCATGGGGTTGCAGAGTCAGACAAGACAGCTACTAACGATGTGACTCATTATTGTGGTATCTGATTTATTGTGATGTCTGGGACTGAACCCTGCAATATCTCCAAGATATGCCTATGTCAAATGATTTGTCTGTTTTAGTTGATATGCTCAAATGTTTTCTCTTCATTAGACTTTTTGTATGTTTGGTTAGATTGAATGCTAAACCCACCTTGAATAACTTTCCTAAATCCTACTTCAGCTCAGTTCAGTTCGGTTCAGTCATTCAATTGTGTCCCACTCTTTGCGACCCCATGGCTGCAGGCTTTGCTGTCTATCACCACTTCCTGAAGCTTGTTCAACTCATGTCCATTGAGCCTGTGATGCCATCCAACCATCTCATCCACTGCCATCCCCTTCTTCTCCTGCCTTCAATGTTTCCCAGCATCAGGGTCTTTTCTAATGTGACAACTCTTTTCATCAGTGGCCAAAGTATTGAAGCTTCAGCTTCATCATCAGTCCTTTCAATGAATAGTCAAGGTAGATTTCCTTTAGGATTGAGTGGGTTGATCTCCTTGCAGTCCAAGGGACTCCCAAGAGTCTTCTCCATCACCACAGTTCAAAAGCATCAATTCTTCGGCGCTCAGCCTTCTTCACTGTCCAACTCTCACATCCATACACGACTATTGGAAGAACCATAGCTTTGACTAGATGAACCTTTGTCAGTAAAGTAATGTTTCTTATTTTTAATATGCTGTCTAGGTTTGTCATAGCTTTTCTTCCTAGGAGCAAGCAAATTTTAATTTCATGGCTGTGGTCACCATCTGCAGTGATTTTGGAGTCGAAAAAAATAAAGTCTGTCACTATTTCCTCATCTATTTGCCACCAAGTGATGGGACCAGATGCCATGATCTTAGTTTTCTGAATGTTCAGCTTTAAGCCAACTTTTTTATCTCCTCTGTCATCAAGAGGCTCTTCAGTTCCTCTTCACTTTCCACCATAAAGGTAGTGTCATCTGAGTATCTGAGGTTATTGATATTTTTCCTGGCAGTCTTGATTCCAGCTTGTGTTTCATTCAGCCTAGCATTTCGCATGATATACTCTGCATATAAGTTAAATAAGCAGGATAACAATGTAGAGCCTTGATGCACTTCTTTTCTGATTTTGAACCAGTCCATTGTTCCATGTTCGATTCTAGCTGTTGCTTCTTGACCTGCATACAGATTTCTCAGGTGGCAGTCTGGTATTCCATCTCTTTAAGAATATTCCACAGTTTGTTGTGATCCACACAGCCAAAGGCTTTAGCATAGTCATGAAGCAGAAGTATATGATTTTTCTGGAATTCTCTTTGTTTTTGTATGGTCCAAAGGATATTGGCAATTTGACCTCTGGTTCCTCTGCTTTTCCTTAATCCTACTTGGTCAAGGTATATTATAGTTTTTATAAATTTTGGCATATCAATTTTTAAAGGATGTTTGTTCAAGATGTTTACAGATATATCCATGTTTGTCATTACCCCTTCTTTCTTGTAATGTGTTTTTCTGGTGTGTGTATCATGATTATGATGGTCTCATGGAATGAGTTGAGATATGTTTCCTGTTTCTATTTTCTGAAGGAGATTTTGGAGAATTGGTACAATTTGTTTTTTAAATGTTTAATAGAACTTACCATTAAAACCATCTAGCATTTAGGAGTTTTTTTTTTGAAGGATGTTAATTATTGATTCAATTTCCTTAATTAATTCTGGGCTCTTCAGGTTTTCTATTTCTCTTTGTGAAGTCTCATAGCTGTGCCTTCAAAACAATTGTTCCATTTCATTTAAGTTATGAATTTTGTGGTAATATTATTATAATACTTTATTATTTATTTAATGTACTTTAACACAATAATGATTCCATTTGTACTTATATTAGTAATTCATGTCTTTTCTATTTTTTCTTTATTAGCTTGGCTTGGGTCTTATCAATTTTATTAATTTTTATGAAGAACCAATTTCTGGTTTTATTGATTTTCTCTTCCATTTCCTGTTTCATTTATAAATTTCTACTCAAATTATTTTGTGTGTGTTTGCTTGCTTTTGTGCTTGCTTTAATTTGATCTTCTTTCTCTAATTTTCTAAGGTGGGATTTTGTTATTGATTTGGCATTTTTGTATTGTATTTATTTAATGCTTAATTTTTTTCCAAAGGACAAATTTCACTGGATTCCACAGATTTTGACAAGTTGTATTTTTTTTTTCTTTCAAAACATTTTCTAAAAATGTTTGATACTTCTTTTTTTTTTTTTTTTACTTTATTTTACTTTACAATACTGTATTGGTTTCGCCATACATTGACATGAATCCACCATGGGTGTACATGCGATCCCAAACATGAACCCCCCTCCCACCTCCCTCCCCACAACATCCCTCTGGGTCATCCCCATGCACCAGCCCCAAGCATGCTGTATCCTGCATCAGACATAGACTGGTGATTCGATTCTTACATGATAGTATACATGTTTCAATGCCATTCTCCCAAATCATCCCACCCTCTCCCTCTCCCTCAGAGTCCAAAAGTCCGCTATACACATCTGTGTCTTTTTTGCTGTCTTGCATACAGGGTCATCATTGCCATCTTTCTAAATTCCATATATATGTGTTAGTATACTGTATTGATGTTTTTCTTTCTGGCTTACTTCACTCTGTATAATCAGCTCCAGTTTCATCCACCTCAACAGAACTGATTCAAATGTATTCTTTTTAACGGCTGAGTAATACTTCTTATTGGTCTGAGTTTTTTCAGTTCAGTTCAGTTCAGTCGCTCAGTCGTGTACTACTCTTTGCGACCCCATGAATCACAACACGCCAGGCCTCCCTGTCCATCACCAACTCCCGGAATTCACTCAGACTCGCATTCATTGAGTCAGTGATGCCATCCAGCCATCTCATCCTCTGTCATCCCCTTCTCCTCCTGCCTCCAGTCCCTCCCAGTATCAAAGTTGACTCTTTTCCAATGAGTCAACTCTTCGCATGAGGTGGCCAAAGTACTGGAGTTTCAGCTTCAGCATCATTCCTTCCAAAGCAATCCCAGGGCTGATCTCCTTCAGAATGGACTGGTTGGATCTCCTTGCAGTCCAAGGGACTCTCAAGAGTCTTCTCCAACACCACAGTTCAAACACATCAATTCTTTGGCGTTCAGCCTTCTTCACAGTCCAACTCTCACATCCATACATGACTACTGGAAAAACCATAGCCTTGACTGGATGGACCTCAGTCGGCAAAGTAATGTCTCTGCTTTTGAATATGCTATCTAGGTTGGTCATAACTTTCCTTCCAAGGAGTAAGCACTGAGTTTTTTAGAAGTCTGTTTTAAAATTTCCAATTATCTGAGAGACTTTCCATTTATATTTATGTTATTCAGCTCTAATTCTATTCCATTGTGGTAAAGAATATACTTGAACAATTTATATAGTTTAAAGTTGTTAGTATGCATTTTGTAGTTCAGAACATGGTCTATCTTTGTGAACACCCCATATATCCTTCAGAAAAAAATTTTTTTTTCTGCTATTGTTGTATGGAGAAGTCTATAAACTTCATTTAGTTCAAGTTGATTAATAGTGCAAGTCAAATCAGCTATATCCTGACTGATTTTTCTGTCTTGTGATCAGTCAGTTACTGATAGATTGAACACTGCAATGGGTCTACTTGTTTCTTCTTTTAGTTTTATCAAGTTTTACCCTATGTATTTGATACTCTGTTGTTAGATGCATATACCTTTCAGTTTGTTACATCTCTTGGAGTACTATCTTCTTTATAAATATGCAACATCTCTTTTTATCTCATAATTTTCCTTCTTCTGAAGTCTGGTTTTTCTGATACTCTGCCTTTCTTTTGATGGTGTTGCTGTACCTTTCTCTATCTCTTTATTTTTAACATACACGTTTCTTCATATTCAAAGTAGAATTCTCATAGACAACATATAACTGAGCCAGTTTATCTGCTCTCAGAATCTCTTTCTTTTTATTGCTATATTTAGACAAGTCATATACAAAGTCATTTTTGAGGTATTTAGATTAATATCAATCATATTTACAATTGTTTTCTGTTTTTAATTCTAGAGTCTTCTTTTTTTATTTTTTTATTTTGCCATCTTTGGTTTAATTGAGCATTGCACATGATCATTTTATCTCTTAGCATATAAATTATACATCTTTTAAATTAAGGTTTTTCCATAGTTTGAAATAAACATATTTAACTAATGTAAATCTACCTTCAAACAATACTATTTCACTTGATGTGTAGTGCCGATATATTATAATAAACTATTCCCAATTCTTTCCTACCTTGAAACATTGTGGTCATTCATTTACATATCCACAAAATATAATAACACAAACATTATTAGTATTATTATTTTGTTACTTCTAGATCAATTTTTAAAAATTAGCTATTCATACCTTTTCTGATTTTATTTCTTGTTTTGAAGTATGTATCTGGTTATCCAGACAGAATGGGCATGATGACTTTCAAGCTTTTTACATGTCAGAGTTGAAGGGGAATGCTAATCTTCTATTGACTTGATCTTTGAAATTAGAATGCTTGAATTCAAATCTGGGGTCCTATGAGAAAACTCTTGAGAAACGCTTGGACTGCAAGAAGATCAAACCAATCAATTCTAAAGGAAATCAGTCCTGAATATTTATTCGAAGGACTGATGCTGAGCTGAAGTTCCAGTACTTTGGCCACCTGATGCAAAGAGCTGACTCATTGGGAAAGACCCTGATGCTGGAAAAGATAGAAAGCAGGAGGAGAAGGGGATGAGTGAGGATGAAATGGCTGTATAATGTCACTGACTCAATGGGCATGAGTTTGAACAAGCTCCAGGAGATGGTGAAGGATAGGGAAGCCTGGTGTGCTGCAGTCCATGGGGTCACAAAGAGTTGGACACGACTAAGTGACTGAACAACAACAATGCCAGAATTACTGCTTTAAAAAAAAAAATACTAATTCTGTGTATGCAGCCATTGAATCTTCTCTTTTATCCAATCAAATTATTGATGATGTATCTCTTCACAAAATCTAAGCTATTTGCCAAACATTCTATTAATAAGTGGATGATAATTTTCCCAAATTTTCATTGCAATGCCAGATGATAGAATGTAATGTTGACATATACATAAGCAGCCAACTTTTCAGTCACATGTTGAATCATGGATCAAAGATCTAATGACCTGTGGCTGAGAGGTGAGTATCACATGGTATGATTTTGATCAAACATTGATTGCAAATACATAGTCAATTTTAAAATGGTGTATTTATATTAATCAAGATTCTTCAGAGAAATAGAACTGATAGGATGTGTGTGTGCTTATGTATAGAAGTGAATTGGTTCATGTAATTATGCAATTTAGGCAGTCCAAACTCTGGCAGGAAAGCTGGAAACCCAGAATAGACAAAGTTCTGGTCTGAGTTTGAAGGTTTTCTTATGTAGAACCAGGAGCAACTATTATTGCAAATCAAGTCTGAAGGTAGTCTTCTGAAGAATGCTCTCTTCTTTTATTCAGGTCATATACTGATTGAATGAGACCTACTCACAATGAAGAGGAAAATCTATTTTACTCAAAGTACATCAGTTTCACTGTTAACTGCATCCAAAATTATCTCACAAAATATTCTGAAAAAGATAAAAACATCCCAGTATCAGGGCACTCCATCACCCAGTCAAGTTAAAACATAAAATTAATCATCAATGAATGTAAATAGGTATCTTGATAGATTTATAGTATATTTTCTAGAATAACTTTTTAAAATGAATTACAAAACTAAGGGTCATATAGAATAAGTGATAATTTCAAAACCACACAGTAAATATTAGGACAAGAATTCAAATTCATTTCTGACTTGGGAATCTATGCATATCCCATTATGTCCTACATTTAGCTGAATGCCATTTGCTTTTTAGTTTGGTATTTCTTATACTGTTTTCAACTCAGATTTTATTATCCATGGCTACATCATGTTACAACTAAGTGGTAGTATTGTACAACAAAGGATTTGGCTGGTCTTTGTCCCAGGTTTCTTAGACAAAGTATTTAAGCCATTGGAATTATGCTAGTAATAGAAGTATATTTATTATAGTGGGTCCCTTCTGAGTTTAAGCTAAAGGGGTGACTCATGATAGGGCTTTAGATAGCTTTAGGCTGTGTGTTGGCTATACCAGAAAGACCAACCATGACATCAGAAGCATAGTATTTTGCACTAGGTGAAGAAACACAAGCTGGAATCAAGATTGCTGGGAGAAATATCAATAACATCAGATATGTAGATGACACCACCCTTATGGCAGAAAGTGAAGAGGAACTAAAAAGCCTCTTGATGAAAGTGAAAGTAGAGAGTGAAAAAGTTGGCTTAAAGCTCAACATTCAGAAAACGAAGATCATGGCATCTGGTCCCATCACTTCATGGGAAATAGATGGGGAAACAGTGGAAACAGTGGCTGACTTTATTTTTTCAGGGCTCCAAAATCACTGCAGATGGTGACTGCAGCCATGAAATTAAAAGACACTTACTCCTTGGAATAAAAGTTATGACCAACCTAGGTAGCATGTTCAAAAGCAGAGATACTACTTTGCCGACTAAGGTCCGTCTAGTCAAGGCTATGGTTTTTCCTGTGGTCATGTATGGATGTGAGAGTTGGACTGTGAAGAAGGCTGAGCGCTGAAGAATTGATGCTTTTGAACTGTGGTGTTGGAGAAGACTCTTGAGAGTCTCTTGAACTGCAAGGAGATCCAACCAGTCCATTCTGAAGGAGATCAACCCTGGGATTTCTTTGGAAGGAATGATGCTGAAGCTGAAACTCCAGTACTTGGGCCACCTCATGCGAAGGGTTGACTCATTGGAAAAGACTTTGATGCTGGGAGGGATTAGGGGGCAGGAGGAGAAGGGGACGATAGAGGATGAGATGGCTGGATGGCATCATTGACTTGATGGACGTGAATCTGAGTGAACTCCGGGAGTTGGTGATGGACAGGGAGGCCTGGCGTGCTGCGATTCATGGGGTCACAAAGAATAGGACACGACTGAGTGACTGAACTGAACTGAACTGAACTGACATCAACCCAACCTCCATGGAGTGCAGGGGAAATGAAGATTGAATTTGGTTACATAATCAGTGATTCTATCAATCATGCCTACATAACGAAATTCCAATAAAACCTTTGGATACCAAGGTTCAGGTGAGCTTCCTGACTGGTGAGTACGTGAACACGCCAGGAGGATGACTTGTACTGATTCTGCAGGTAGAGAAAACAAACTCTACATTCAGAACTCTCTTTGACATTGACTTATGAGTCTCATCTTTTGTCTGATTCAAGTCTTTTATAATAAAACCATAACAATAATTAAAATGATTTCTTTAGTTCTGTGGATTATTCTAGCAAGTTATCAAGTCTGACAGGGTAGTGGAAACACAAAATTTATCCAGTTAGTTAGAAGTGTGTGGGTGGCCTTTAACTTGCAGCTGATGTCTGGGATGAAGGCAGTCTTGTTTAGTACTGTGCCCTTAACTTGTGGTGGTGGTGGTGGTGGTTTAGTCACTAAGTCATGTCCAACTCTTGCGACCCCATGGACTGTAGCCCACCAGGCTCCTCTGTCCATGGGATTCTCCAGGCAAGAATACTGGAGTGGGTTGTCATTTCCTTCTCCATGGGATCTTCCTGACCCAGGGATCGAACCCAGATCTCCTGCCTTGCAGGCAGATGATTTACAGATTTACTATGAGGGAAGCCCTCTTAACTTGTGGAGTATATAGCAACTCTGAGTAGTTAATGTCAGACTTGCATTGCAATATTGCAACTAGTCTATATGGTTAACTTGCTGTGTCTGGAGAAAAAGCAGAAAATATGGAGTAAATTCTTCCTTTTTCACCCATAGTGGCCATAATTTTTCTCAAGAAAGTCACAGTCACTGAGCCTAGATAAAAATCTCAAAATGTCTTAAAATCTTCCTCCAAGCATAAATGACCTGATTCCTTGGCTCACACTAGAGGTTCTTTGTACAAATTAATTTGACTGGATCTCCTATACCAGTCATAAAATATGCCACCGTAAGAACGAACCACACTAGGTCATGTGCTCACACTTCTCTCAAGCAACGTATAACAAAGCCTAAGACAAGAGTCGTTCCTATGCTTCTCAATATACTGAAAATTAGTGATCAACTATACTGTTTCTCAAACTAATTTCCCTAGGAGCAGACCTAGGGTTTAAAGATCTATGGAGTAAGGAGAAAAATCGGACCAGATTAGGGCTTCAATTTTATCTTGTGTTAAAATTATCAAGGATAATAAAAATATTTTATCAATTGCAAAACATGGGTTTCTATAAAGCTGGTTGGACACCAGACAATTAATCTGACACATACAGGTATAATGTAAGTAAATAAATAGTTTTCTTACTCCTAAGGATCAAGAAATTTATCAAAAGGAGATGAAGATGATATCAATCAGGCTGAAGAACTATAAACTATAAAAATAGTACCGGGGAGGAGACACAACAGTCCTCCTCATACTACAAAGTGTATTATAGTTCTGGATGCTCACATATGAAATACTCATAGTTCTGAAAGTGGGGGAGTGTACTGATGGCATTTAAGATGACATATAATTCAGCTCATTAGAGCTAGGAATGACTACAGACTTCTGTAGATGAATATATCTTGTTGCTTAGCCATAAATAATATAAATACATCTTTCCTTTAGGCTAATAACCCACCATTAAAGTCATTTTTTTTTTTTCAGTGAGAAAGTCTTTATTTCTTAAGTTTGTGTGGTTCAAACTCCTCCCTCTTTTTAAAAAGGTATTTTTTTGTTATTCAATTCTAGAATACTGTCTACAGGCTTAAGAAAAATGAAAAATAAAAAGCCACATAAGTGAAGTGAAAGAGGAAGCTATGTTCTTTGTGAACATATTGTACTCCATTTATTTTGCTGAGCACTTTCCCCTGTGCCATCACCTTTAACCATCAAAACAACTTTGAAATAAGGATAAATAATCTTCTGAAATATGCAGAACTAAATCACAATGTCAATGATAAGTAATTTGGAAAATGTTATAAAGCTAGCAAGAAATAAAGTAGGACTTAAACTTAACTCTTTATCCAAACCTGGACTTCTCTTTAGGATATATTTATATAAAACCATATATTCCATATATTCCCTGGTGGCTCAGCTGGTAAAGAATCTGTCTGCAATCCAGGAGACAAATTTTTGATCCCAGGGTTGAGAAGATACCTTAGAGGAGGGCATGGCACCCCCCTCCAGCATTCTTGCCTGGAGAATTCCATGGACAGAGGAACCTGGTGGGCTGCAGTCCATGGGGTCACAGAGAGTCTGACACAACTGAGCATGCACACATATATATATATAAAACCATAAGTAGCATTGTTTCAAGTTATCTGAAGCA
The DNA here is from genome assembly GCF_023091745.1 of Budorcas taxicolor. Lineage (NCBI taxonomy): Eukaryota > Metazoa > Chordata > Mammalia > Artiodactyla > Bovidae > Budorcas > Budorcas taxicolor. The sequence goes on along the minus strand of NC_068915.1, from coordinate 3,688,393 downwards.
GTATAATTGTTTATTTCTTTATTTCATCTATAAGGAAGAAATAAAAAAAAGGTTTCAATTTTATTGTGTTAAAATTATTAATTATAAAAAATATTGCTTATTGCTGATCCTGCTCACTATGCCAATTGCCTTGCTGTTCATACTGTTTGTTGAACCCAGGGAAGGCAAGGCTAGAGCTAGGAGGCTGGAAGAAGATGGGAGGAGCTGTAGGAACTGAAGATATGCTTATTCTTTCCTGGCTGGCATGGGGGACATAACACAGCCTCTCTCCTTGCTGATGCAGCAGCTATAGCAGCAGCCATAACTTGACCATAATGTAGCCATAACGTAACCTCACATAACATAACCATGATGTGGCCCCAGTGTATCCCTGGTGTGGCAGCAGCCAGGGCTTTTCAGGTGAAGCTTATACATTCTTACAGAACAAGAGTAGCTCATAGCCAAGCAAGTACCTCATGCTGCACATATGAAGCATTATAAGTGATCTCAGCTGTTATGTAACTGTGCAAAGTCATTTTTTAGTGCTGAAAGGGCATGAGAGAGTGAGCTGAGAGAGCCTGACTGGCGCCATCTTGTTAATTTACCCACAATCCTTATGCAATTTTTAGCACCTGCATGAAATATATTCATAAATAAACCTTAAACAGGGCACATTATCGTGAAATGTCGCAGGACCAAAAGAAAAAAGGCTTGACATGGGATGTCTCAAAGACTAACCTGAAGAAAAGAAAATAGAATATTTAATCCCATATTAAGATAGTCCTCAAAATAACAGAATCTCCCAAACTTCAGTTGTTTCTGTATCAACCACGTTTTTTTGTTTTTTTTTTAACACCTAAATTTAATTTAAAAACTGTATACAAGTTTTAAAATTGACTTTCAATTTGCCGTTATTGCAAAATATTGGTTATATTCCCCACATTGTACAATATATCCTTGAGCCTATCTTACACCCAATAGTTTGAACTTTCCACTCCCTCACCCTTATATTGTCTCTCTATCACATTCTCTACTGGTAAGGACTGATTTGTTTTCTATATTTGTGACTCTGATTTTTTTTTTTTTTTGCTATATTCACTACTTTACTATAGTTTTCAGACTCCACATGTCATTTATATCATACAGCTTTTGTATTTCTCTGTCTGAAATTTTACTAAACTTAATACTCTCCGAGTCAATCCATGTTGTTGCAAATGACAAGATTTCTTTTTTATGGCTGAGAATATTCCATTGTATATATTGCTTCTTCTTCACCCATTCATCTATTGATGGACACTTAAATTTCTTACAAGTCTCATCTGTTGTAAATAGTGCTGCTACATTAATTTTTGATTTATTCATTTTTAATTGGCAGATAATTGCTTTACAAAGTTGTGTTGATTTCTTCCATACATCAATATGAATCAGCTATAGATATATGTATGTCTCTTCCCTCTTAAATCTCCCTCCAACCTTCCACCCAATCCTGCCTCTCTAGGTTCTCACAGAGAACCAGGTAGAGCTCCTTGTGTTATATAGAAACTAAAAATAAGCTGTTTATTTTACATATGATAATGTATATACTCTCTCAATTCATCTCACCCGCTTCTGCCACCTCTGTGTGCATAAGTCTGTTCTCTATGCCTGAATCTCTACCCCTGCCTTGAAAATAGGTTCATCATACCATTTTTCTATATTCAATATATGTGTACATATATATGTGTGTGTGTGTTAATATACAATATTTGTCTTTCTTTTTCTGACTTACTTTATTCTGTTAACAAGCTCTAGGTTCATCCAGCTTACTAGAACTAGATCAAATGTTTTCCTTTATATGACTGAGAAATATTCCATTGTATATGTGTACCACAACTTCTTTATCCATTTATCTCTTGACTTGCATCTAGGTTGCTTTCATGTCCTGGCTATTGTAAATAGTACTGCAGTGAATATTGGGATACATGTGTCTTTCTCAATTCTGGCTTCCTCAGGGTATGTGCTCAGTCATATTGTAGTTTTATTCCAAGTTTTCCTTTCTTTTCTTTTCTTTCTTTCTTTCTTTTTTTTTTCTTCTTTTTTAAAGAAATCTCCATGCTGTTCTCCATAGCGGCTGTATCAATTTACATTCTCACCAACAGAGCAAGACTGTTTCCTTTTATCCGCATCCTCTCCAGCATTTATTGTTTGTAGATCTTTCGATGATGGCCATTCTGGCCAGTGTGAGATGACATTTCATTGCAGTTTTGATGTGCATTTCTCTAATGACAAGTAATATTGAGTATTTTTTTTAATGTGTTTATTATCCACCTGTGTTCCAGAGAAACATCTACTTCTGCTTTATTGACTATGCTAAAGCCTTTGACTGTGTTCAGTTCAGTTTGGTTCAGGCACTCAGTCGTGTCTGACTTTTTGTGACCCCATGGACTGCAGCATGCCAGGCGTCCCTGTCCATCATCAACTTCCGGGGCATACTCAAATTCATGTCCATTGAGTCAGTGATGCCATCCAACCATCTCATCCTCTGTCATCCCTTTATCCTCCCGCCTTCAATTTTTCCCAGCATCAGGGTCTTTCCCAATGAGTCAGTTCTTCACATCAGGTGACCAAAGTATTGGAGTTTCAGATTCATCATCAGTCCTTCCAATGAATATTCAGAACCGATTTCCTTTAGGATGGACTGTGTAGATCATGACAAACTATGGAAAATTCCTAAAGAGATGGGAATACCAGACCACCTTACCTGCCTCCTAAGAAACCAGTACTCACTTCAAGAAGAAACAGAACAAGACATGGGACAACAGACTGGTTCAAAATTGGGAAAGGAGTACATTAAGGCTGTTTATTGTCACCTTGTTTTTATGCAGAGTACATCATGTGAAATGTCCGGCTGGATGAAGCAGAAGCTGGAATCAAGATTGCCAGGAGAAAGATAAAAAACTAAAAATAAGCAGATGACACCAACTTATAGCAGAAAGCAATGAGGAACTAAAGACCTTCTTTGATGAAAGTGAAGTGGAGACTGAAAAAGCTGTCTTAAAACACAACATTCTAAAAAACTAAGATCATGGCATTCAGTCCCATCACTTCATGGTGAATAGATGGGGAAACAATGGAAACAGTGACAGATTTCATTTTCTTGGGCTCCAAAATCACTGCAGATGGTGACTACAGCCATGAAATTAAAAGATGTTTGCTCCTTGAAAGAAAAGCTATGACAAACCTAGACTGCATACTCAAAAAAATGGAGACATTATTTTGCTGACAAAGGTCTGTATAGTCAGAGGTTTGGTTTTTCTAGAAGTCAGGCATAGATGTGAGAGTTGGACCATAAAGAAGGGTGAGCACCAAAGAATGGATTTTTTTGAACTGTAGTATTGGAGATACCCAGTCAATCCTAAAGGAAATCAGTCCTGAATGTTCATTGGAAGGACTGCTGCTGAGGCTGAAGCTTCAATATTTGGCCACCTGATGTGAAGAACTGGCTCATTAGAAAAGATATTGATGCTGGGAAAGATTGAAGGCAGGGAAAGAAGGGAATGACAGTGGGAGAAGGGAGATGGATAGATGGATGGCATCACCGACTCAATGCACATGAGTTTGAGCAAGTTCCAGGAGTTAGTGATGGACAGGGAAGTCTGACATGCTGCAGTCCACAGGGTCACAAAGAGTCAGAAACAACTGAGTGGCTGACTGAACTCAACTGAGGTTCCTTCTCTTCTAAGCCAGTTACTTTTATCACCTTATTTTTCATTCTGGCCTTTCATTTCATTGTTCAGACTTACTGATATTATTTATACTTTAAGATTGTAGCTAAAGAATATTCACTGAAATACCAATATTTTCCCCATATTGGCTGTTTGTTCTAATAAGACACTCAGTGTCTGGAAGATGACATTTTAATATATCAGTTCAGTTCAGTCACTCAGTCGTGTCCGATTCTATGCGACCTCCTGAATTGCAGCACGCCAGACCTCCCTGTCCATCACCAACTCCCAGAGTTCACTCAAAGTCATGTCCATCGAGTTGGTGATGTCACCCAGTCAGTATTCCAATACAATTCATCTGGAATTTATTTTAACAACTACACTGTGCAAAGCTTCATTGTTGGGAGAATAAGTAAAGTACTTACACTGCTTTCAGTATTTTATATTTTCTTAAAGAGGTTACTCTTCCTCTTCTTTGAGAATGATTTCTTTTTTCAAGTCATTATATCTATTCTACTGTTTATATGAAAGCTTTTGTCAGTAACTAGCTATGATTTTTGTATTTTTAAATGTTTAAAGCACTTGATGAATGTTTAATACATAATGAGTAGTTACTCAGGGAGCAATACATTTTTTTCATGTCATTGCTCAGTCTATTTTGTCAGAGTACAAAAAGTAATAAAATAATTTGAAAGGAAAATATATTTTAAAAATAAAGGAGTTTCTAAGCCTAACTTTATGTTGCTAAATGACATGTCTCTGAGATATTTGCCAGAGAAGACAATATCATTAGGTCAAAGTTCAGTTCAGTTCAGTCCAGTTCAGTTCAGTCTCTTCAGTCGTGTCTATCTCTGCTACCCCATGGACTGCAGCACACCAAAATAGTAAACTGTGGACAGTCTTTTATTTTTATGAGTGCTTTTTAAATTAAAAATGGTAATTAATCTATTCCATGAAGTTTAAAACTTTTAAGTACTCTAGGAGCTAAGAAATGCTTGGCATATACTTGATTGTTCAGAATAAGTCACGTTAACTTAGCATCAGAGAACATTTACTAAAGATTATAATGATGTTTTTAATTGACAAGCTAAAGCAAGTGAAAAGGAAAAGGAGTACGTCAAGGCTGTATATTGTCACCCAGCTTATTTAACCTATATGCAGGGTACATCATGAGAAATGCTGGACTGAAAGAAACACAAGCTGGAATCAAGATTGGCGGGAGAAATATCAATAACCTCAGATATGCAGATGACATCACCCTTATGGCAGAAAGTGAAGAGGAACTAAAAAGCCTCTTGATGAAAGTGAAAAAGGAGAGTGAAAAAGTTGGCTTAAAGCTCAACATTCAGAAAACGAAGATCATGGCATCTGGTCCCATCACTTCATGGGAAATAGATGGGGAAACAGTGGAAACAGTGTCAGACTTTATTTTGGGGGGCTCCAAAATCACGGCAGATGGTGACTGCAGCCATGAAATTAAAAGACGCTTACTCCTTGGAAGAAAAGTTATGACCAACCTAGATAGTATATTCAAAAGCAGAGACATTACTTTGCCGACTAAGGTCCGTCTGGTCAAGGCTATGGTTTTTCCAGTGGTCATGTATGGATGTGAGAGTTGGACTGTGAAGAAGGCTGAGCGCTGAAGAATTGATGCTTTTGAAGTGTGGTGTTGGAGAAGACTCTTGAGAGTCCCTTGGACTGCAAGGAGATCCAACCAGTCCATTCTGAAGGAGATCAGCCCTGGGATTTCTTTGGAAGGAATGATGCTAAAGCTGAAACTCCAGTACTTTGGCCACCTCATGCGAAGAGCTGACTCATTGGAAAAGATTTTGATGCTGGGAGGGATTGGGGGCAGGAGGAGAAGGGGACGACAGAGGATGAGATGGCTGGATGGCATCACTGATTGATGGATGTGAGTCTGAGTGAACCGGGAGTTGGTGATGGACAGGGAGGCCTGGCGTGCTGCGATTGATGGGGTCGCAAAGAGTCGGACACGACTGAGAGACTGAACTGAACTGAACTGAAAGCAAGTGAGTGCATTTATCAAAAGTGTTTTAGCATGTTAAAATAATTGTTTTCCCTTTTCTAATATTCATAATTTTTCCAAAAGTAGAAATAGAAAGGAAAGAAAGAAAGACAGGAAGGAAAGAAAGAAAAATAGCTAGAGAAGGAATGTATATTAGAAACTTTCCAGATAAGAGCCAGTAAGCCAGAGTTCCACAGGTGACAATGGACAACTATTATCTAAACTATTCAGGTTACTATTAAACATCAAAAACAAACAGATTGAGAATTATATGATCAAAAACTACATTGCTTTAATTTGACTCAGTAACTTTTCAAAAAAGATCTATCCTGTTTTGCATGAGATTTAATGACTCAATTTGAAACTTCATCACAGAACTTTTAAAATTAATGTTATACTACATGTAATGTTATTTAATATGTTTCAGAAGGTAAAGAGCCTGCCTGCAATGCAGGAGACCTGGGTTCATTCCCTGGGTTGGGGAAGCTAGGGAGATCCCCTGGAAATGGGAATGGCTACCCATTCCAGTATTCTTGCTTGGAGAATCCCATGGACAGAGGAGCCTGGTGGGCTACAGTCCATGGTGTCACAAAGAGTTGAACATCACTGAGTGACTAACAAGCTCACTTTTTTATTATTTAAGGAAACTAGGTAATAAGAATAAAGAAAAGAGAATAAAAATAAGTAAAAAGAAACATAAAACAGTGTAAAGGAGTGAGAAAGATAAAGAAAGAAGAAAAAAATGGAAGAGAAGAGAATGAAAGCAAAATGTGTGTGTGTGTGTGTTTGTGTGTGTGTTTTAGTGGATAATTTGGACTAACTAGATAAATTGGACTATTATCTATTGTATCACTTCTCTAATTCTATCTCAAAGCAAGATATTTTTCTTGTCATTTGATTTCCCTTGACCCTAAAACCTACATTATACCTCCCACTGTCAGTAGACACATTGATAATCTACTTTGTATCATAACTCCACTATCTTGGACTTTTAGGGCAGATATTAACATTAGGTCACTTAATTTTAACCAAATATACCAATCTTTACTTCATGCTGAAATCTGGAGACTCAAATATCGTCCATCAACCAAATGACCTAAGGATTATGGTTTGATATGTTGACATAATTTTTAACTAGGAGCTATACCCACATGAAATTTTGGAAGCCAAGAGTAAACCCCTTGAAGTGAGGACTCTCATTTCAGGTGACAGTACAGAAATGGACACATTTTCCCCTGCAACAGCTGAAGCAAGGGGCTGAGTGCCTGATTCTTAGTGTTATTATGTTGAGAAGTAGATGTAGGGCATGAATCATTCTGGCACTGGTGACAAAAGAAGCAATGTTTTTCTGGAGCACAAAGTTGTGCTATGAATTTGTCACGTTCAGATCACAGTAGAAATGAATTTTAGGAACTCAGATGTGAAGAATAGAAAGCTGCAACCCTGTTTTGCAGAGGTAAATATATTAATCCAGGTATCACTTACAATTTATAGCAAGGAAAACAACATGTAAACTAAAAGTACCATGATAGGGAAATGGTTGAAATTTATATTAAATTATATTATTAATGTTTTCTGGGATCTTTTTTTCTGGCTGTTTTTACCTCATTTTTATAGTTCTTAGCAAAAATCTATGAGAAAAAGACAAAGGCAGACCCAGGGCCTTTCCCCTAACCTAAGCAAAGAACTTATTCCCTTGAGAAATCAAAGATCTGTGCAGTTTCTGTAAGTGGTGTTTTATTACAACTAGAAAAAAAATCACTGATCATTTTCTACATTTACTTTTATTTTCTGATTCATAAATTTTTAAAAACATTTCTACACTGTAAGAAGGCACATCTGAGTTATATGAACAGGACAGTTTAGCACCTAGAGATTTTCAATCTTGAGGACAATAAAGTAGATGAATAAAATTATGACTGGTATGAGGAAGAATTATGAGATTTTCTTGGGGAATAAGGAATGTGTGGTATATGAGAAAAACTTGCATCTGCCTTTGTCTGCCCTAACAGGTTTTTTTTTTTTTTTTTTTTCTGGTTGCCTAACAATAGGAGCCTGATTTTTAGCAAAGTATATGGCCACTGTGTGTAAATATGTTTCCCAGCCTGTCTTGAAGGTAGATGTGGCATGCAACAAATTTTGGGCAACAATATATAAGGAAAAACTTGTGTCCAACATGTTAGAAATATCCTTAATGTCATCCATTTCCCTTTTTTGTCCCTTCTCCCTTCATTAGACTGTATTAAGAGGTCATGACTGGTTGACATCAGGAAAATAATGTAAAAAGAATTACTGAAATCAGCACAAGTAATATAGATAATATTTTATAATAATTTTTGTGAACTATAATCTATAAAAATATCAGATCACTATGTTGCACAACTAAAGTAATGTAATATTGTAAGTCAACTATACTTCAATAAACAAATAAGAAATTAATGAAAATTTTCCTTCCCATAAAAGCAGTGAGAAAGAACTTATAAAAATTGTCAGAATAAAAATTTTCAGAACTCAAAAAATTAACCGATAGCTCTTAGCAACTTGAAAAACATTTATAAAAGAGCAAAGGCAGAATATCAGTAAGTATATGGATTTTTCAGTTATTGTAACTACTAAAGACCCATCCCCTGCTTCCTAGCTCAGTGGAAGAATTGATAATAACATTACAGATTTCTATTACTGGTGAGAAAAGAATGAAACTAATTCATAAAAAATATATTATTGTTTCACATGTCTCATGGCTTCATGGCTGAACTTCTTAAAGGTTTGTCTTTATCAGATCTGACTCAGGACCTGCCCAGTGCTAAAAACTGCATCTAGGCCCACATTTGCTGAAAACTCTAGCAGCTCTTTTAAAGGCATAGCTATTTAAGGTAATGCAAACATTAACAATGCAAAGAAATAGAGGAAAACAATAGAATGGGAAAGACTAGAGATCTTGTGAAGAAATTGCCTTGATGTTGGTGGCTGCTGACTGATCAGGTGGTGTTTGTTGAAGGTTTGGGGTGGCTGTGATAACTTCTTAAAATAAGACAACAAGTGAATTAGCCACATTGATTTACTTGTTTTTTCACAAAGAGGCATGTCTGTGGTGGCTCAGTGGTAAAGTATCTGCCTGCCTGGAGAAGGGAATTGCAACCCATTTCAGTATTCTTACCTGGAGAATTCCATGAACAGAGGAACCTAACAGGCTACAGGTCACAGGGTCTATATCAAAGAGTCAGACACGACTGAATGCCTGACACTTTCATTTTCACAAATAATTCCTCTGTATCACACAATTTTATTTGATAGCTTTTTACTCATAGAAATTCTTTCAAAATTGTAGTCAGTCCTCTCAAATCCTATGGTTGCTTTATCAGCTAAGTTTATGTCATATTCTAAATCCTGTGTTGTCATTTCACCAATTTTCACAGCACTTTCACCAGTAGTAGATGCTATCTCAAAATACTTTCTTTGTTCATCCCAAAGAAGCAACTCCTCATCTGTTTAAATTTTATCATGACATTGTAGCAATTTAGTTACATCTTCAGGTTCCACTTCTAATTATAGTTCTCTTGCTATTTCTTCCATGTTTATAGTTATTCCCTCCACTAAGTAACTTTAAACCCCTCAAAGTCATCCTTGAGTGTTGGAATCAACTTCTTCAAAATTGTTAATGTTGGTATTCAGACCTCTTTCCATGAATCACAAATGTTCTTCATAGGGTCTAAAATGGTGAATCCTTTCCAGAAGGTTTGCTATTTGCTTTGCCCAGGTCCATCAGAGGATTTGCTATCTACTGCAGGTATACTGTCTTATGACATGTCTTTCTTAAATAATAATATTTGAAAGTTGAGATTACTTCTTGATCTATGGGCTACAGAATAAATTAGGTTGTATTAGCAGGCATGTAAACATTAATCTCATTTCATTAATATATTTCCATTAGAGCTCTTTTGTGACCAGGAACATTGTCAATGAGCAATGATATTTTGAAAATAAGCTTTTTCCTCTGAGCAGTAGATTTTAATAGCAGTCTTATAATATTCAGTAAGTCACATTGTAAACAAATATGCTATCATTTGGGGGTTGTCACCCATTTATAGAACACAGGCAGAGTAGATTTAGCAGCTTAAAATCCATAAGATTTTCAAAAGGTAAACAAACTTTGACTTCATCTTTTTTTTAAAATTTTACTTTATTTTACTTTACAATACTGTATTGGTTTTGCCATACATCAACATGAATCCACCACGGGTGTACATGAGCTCCCAATTTTGAACCCCCCTCCCACCTCCCTCCCCATACCATCTCTCTGGGCCATCCCAGTGCACCAGCCCCAAGCATCCTGTATCCTGCATCAAACCTAGACTGGCGATTCGTTTCTTACATGATAGTATACATGTTTCAATGCCATTCTCCCAAATCATCCCACCCTCTCCCTCTTCCACAGAGTCCAAAAGTCTGTTCTATACATCTGTGTCTCTTTTGCTGTCTCGCATACAGGGTTATCATTATCATCATTCTAAATTCCATATATATGTGTTAGTATACTGTATTGGTGCTTTTCTTTCTGGCTTACTTCACTCTGTAAAATCGGCTCCAGTTTCATCTACCTCATTAGAACTGATTCAAATGTATTCTTTTTAATGGCTGAGTAATACTCCATTGTGTATATGTACCACAGCTTTCTTATCCATTCGTCTGTTGATGGACATCTAGGTTGCTTCCATGTCTTTCCATTCCAGTGCTCTGATGAACATTGAGGTACACATGTCTCTTTCAATTCTGGTTTCCTTGCTGTGTACGCCTAGCAGTGGGATTGCTGGGTCATAAGGTAGTTCTATTTCCAGTTTTTTAAGGAATCTCCACACTGTTCTCCATAGTGGCTGTACTAGTTTGCATTCCCACCAACAGTGAAAGAGGGTTCCCTTTTCTCCACACCCCCTCCAGCATTTATTGCTTGTAGACTTTTGGATCACAGCCATTCTGACTGGTGTGAAATGGTACCTCATTGTGGTCTTGATTTGCATTTCTCTGATAATGAGTGATGTTGAGCATCTTTTCATGTGTTAGCCATCTGTATGTCTTCTTTGGAGAAATGTCTATTTAGTTCTTTGGCCCATTTTTTGATTGAGTCATTTATTTTTCTGGAATTGAGCTGCATGAGTTGCTTGTGTATTTTTGAGATTAGTTGTTTGTCAGTTGCTTCATTTGCTATTATTTTCTTCCATTCCAAAGGCTGTTTTTTCACCTTGCTTATATTTTCCTTTGTTGTGCAGAAGCTTTTAATTTTAATAAAATCCCATTTGTTTATTTTTGCTTTTATTTCCAGTATTCTGGGAAGTGGGTCATAGAGGATCCTGCTGTGATTTATGTCAGAGAGTGTTTTGCCTATGTTCTCCTCTAGGAGTTTTATAGTTTCTGGTCTTATATTTAGATCTTTAATCCATTTTGAGTTTATTTTTGTGTATGATGTTGGAAAGTGTTCTAGTTTCATTCTTTTACAAGTTTACCAGTTTTCCCAGCACCACTTGTTAAAGAGACTGTCTTTAATCCATTGTATATTCTTGCCTCCTTTGTCAAAGATGAGGTGTCTTTAATCCATTGTATACTCTTGCCTCCTTTGTTGAAGATAACTTCATCTTAAAGTCACCAGCTGCACTATACCCTAACAAGAGAGTCAACCTGTTTTTTGAAACTTTCAAGCCAAGGCCCTGACTTTTCTGTAGCTATAAAATTCCTTGATGATATCTTCCATTAGAAGACTGTTTCATCTATAAGGAAAATCTGGTTAGTGTGCTTCCATCATCAATTATCTTACTTAGATCTGGATAACCTGTTGCAGCTTCCTCATCAGTATACATGCTTTCTGCTTCACCTTGTCCTTTTATGTTATGAGTACAGCTCCTTTCCTTAAATCTCACAAATCAACCATTTCTACCTTCAGACATTTCTTCTATAGTTTCCTCACCTCTCTTGGCCTTCATAGAATTGAAGAGTTGAAGCCTTGTACTGGATTAGGCTTTGGCTTAAGGGAATGTTATGAAATCTGATTGCCTATTCAAATCACTAAAACTTTCTCCATGTCAGCAATAAAAATGTTAACACATTCTTACTTACATTCTTCTCTTTTTTGTGTTCACTGGGGTAGCATTTTTAATTTCCTCTGAGAACTTTTCCTTTACATTCACAACTTGGCTGTTTGGTACAAGAGGCCAACTTTTGTCCTTTTTCAGCTTTCAATTATTTATCTTAGCATAACAGCTTCCAGTTTAGCAGAGACTTATCCTTAATCTTTGAACTCAGAAATACATCAATTTGATTCCATCCTTTGGCTTTTACACTTGTTCTTCTCTGTATTTGGCTATTTTCCCCCAGATCTTCACGTGGTCTTTTCCTTCAGCCACAGTCAAAATATCAGCTCCTCAGAGAAGTCCTCTTTGACAAAATTAGCTATAGCATTTAGTCCCTATATCTTAGCAATGTACTAACAAGTTTTCCTGTTGTTTTTATAGAATTTATGATTTGAAAGCATTTACTTAATTTTTAGTTTTCTGTCACACCAACCACTGGAATAGCAGCTTGCTGAGGATAAGTCCTTGACTTCTATTCATCTTTATATTTCAATGCCAGAGTTTTAAAAACACTTAAAAAAAGAGTATTTGGTATACTAACAAACTAGTAGAAAATATGTATTGCTTATTTAAGTTGAAAATATACTGCTGACATATACCAGTTTGTTTTTATCACCTACAATTAACTGAACTACTGAATAAATGACAAGCATAAAGGTTGAATTGTTTTCAGTACGAGATCTTGGAAAATGCAAAAAGTAGGTTATAATATTTAAACTGCTTCATGATATGAGGAAACATGATAATAGTACTGTTTTCTTCACCACCTTTAATTAAACAATTGGTTTATACAGTTTCTATGATTTCAAGTAGATAAACTTTATCTACACTTTGTCTCATTCAATTGTAAAATTAATTAGATATAATTCTTTATCCTCAAAGTGATAAAAATTTCACAAAACATTTTTTTCAACCTATAATAGATATATACTTAAAACTTCTGTAAGTTTCGGGACAGTTTATTCCTGTAATATTTTTCCTCATGCCATGTAATTATTTTCTATTATAAATCAGTTGTTTAGTTGCTCAGTTATGTCCAACTCTTTGAGACCACATGGACTTCAGCACACCAAGCTTCCCTGTCAATCGCCAACTCCTGGAGCTTACTCAAACTCATGTTGATGATCGAGTTGATGATGCCATCTAACTATCTCATCCTCTGTCATCCCATTCTCTTACTGCCTTCAACCTTTCCCAGCATCAGGGTTTTTTCCAAAGAGTCAATTCTTCACATCAAGCGGTGAAAGTATTGGATTTTCAGCCTCAGCATCAGTCCTTCCAATGACTATTCAAGACTGATTTCCTTTAAGATGGACTGGTTGGATCTCCTTGCAGTCCAACGGACTCTCAAGAGTCTTCTCCAACACCACAGTTCAAAGCATCAATTCTTTGGTGCTCAGCTTTCTTTATGATCCAACTCTCAAATCCATACATGACTACTAGAAAAACCATAGTTTTGATTAGATGGACCTTTGTTGGCAAAGTAATGTCTCTGCTTTTTAATATGCTGTTTAGGTTGGTCATAACTTTTCTTACAAGGAGGAAGCATCTTTTAATTTCATGGGTGCAGTCACCATCTGCAGTGGTTTTGGAACACTCCCCCTCACCTCCCAAAAAATATATATAGAATAAAGTCTGTTACTGTTTCCATTGTTTCCCCATCTATTTGCCATGGAGTGATGAGACCGGATGCCATGATCTTAGTTTTCTGAATGTTGAGTTTTAAGCCAGCTTTTCCATTTTCCTTTTTCACTTTCATCAAGCAGCTCTTTAGTTCTTCTTTGCTTTCTGCCGTAAGGGTGGTGTCATCTGCATATCTGATGTTATTGATATTCCCCCCAGCAATCTTGATTCCAGCTTGTGCTTCATCCAGCCCTGTATTTTGCATGATGTACTATGCATATAAGCTAAATAAGAAGGGTGACTATGCACAGCCTTGATGTACTCCTTTCCCTATTTGGAACCAGCTTATTGTTCTATGTCCGGTTCTAACTGTTGCTTTTTGACCTGCATACAGATTTCTCAGGAGGCAGGTCAGGTGGTCTGGTATTCCTATCCCTTTAAGAATTTTCCACTGTTTGTTGTGATCCACACAGTCAAAAGCTTTGGCATAGTCAATAAAACAGAAGTAGATGTTAGCTGTAGCAAGTAAACTCTCTCGCTTTTTCAATGATCCAACAGATGTTGGCAACTTGATCTCTGGTTCCTCTGCCTATTCTAAATCCAGCTTGAACATCTGGAAGTTCAAGGTTCACATATTGCTGAAGCTTGGCTTGGAGAATTTTGAGCATTACTTTACTAGTGCATGAGATGAGTACAATTGTGTGGTACTTTGAACATTCTTTGGCATTGCCTTTCTTTGGGATTGGAATGAAAACTGATATTTTCCAGTTCTGTGACCATTGCTGAGTTTTCCAATTTCCTGGTATGTTGAGTGCAACACTTTCACAGCATCATCTTTTAGGATTTGAAATAGCTCAACTGGAATTCCATCACCTCCACTAGTTTTGTTCATAGTGATGCTTCCTAGAGCCTACTTGAGTTTGGATTCCAGGATATCTGGCTCTAGGTGAGTGATCACACCATCGTGGTCATCTGGGTCATTAAAATCTTTTTTGTATAGGTCTTCTGTGTATTCTTGCCCCCTCTTCTTAAAATCTTCTGTTTCTGTTAGGTCCATACAGTTTTTGTCCTTTATTATAAATACTTCCACACTAAAATGCTCCTCTTTAAATGTAATCCACAAAGTAAACTATATTTAGAATTCCTATGTCTACAAATTCTGTTTTATACACTTTGATTTAGTATAATTCTTTCATTTTCTATCTTTATACTAATTTATCTCTTCATTCTCAGTGTAAACTCATATTTCCTGGAAAGAAAGATTTTTGAAATATTCATGCTATTTATTTCTCTTTATGTATGTTAATGAATGAATTTATCCATAGAATAAAATTTAGTTGATACTTTGCTTATGTATAGGTGACACAATGCTGTCTTATGGTCATAAAAAACTTACTGTGACTAGACTTACCCTTTTTCCATAGAAAATTGGAAACAGGACATAATATAAAAACTTTTTCTGTCATTGGACAACAGGTAGTATGTTACTGATATCCTTGAGAGAAAATAAACAAGATATACTCTATAATTGCTTCAGTTTTCTACCTGGTGGCAGTCTACACTGAAACAAGCAGTACATGGAGGGTCATGTTAAATCCAGCAGACAGAAATTAGAGTTTAGGAAGACTGAAGAGGATGAAATTTTTATAGCATAAATCTGAAAAGATTTCAGAGAAAAAGTGCTATAGAAGTTCTCACATAAATCCTATGGACTTAAGATTGGATGCAAGAATGTGTACTCAGTAACTTCTAATCAATATTGTGTGGATGCTCTAATCAGAGAAATCAAGCAAGAAAAATAAAAGGAATGTATATTCAAAAGGAAGAAGTAAGACTATCTCTATTCACAGAAGACATACTGTAATACATTGAAAACCACATTACAAAAAATCATTAATAAGTGAATTTAGTAAAGCTGTAAGATACAAGATCAATACACAAACATCCATTACATATATCTCTATGATCTAGAAAAGCACAATGTGAAAATGATAGTACAATTTTATTTACAAATAGCATCAACACAAAAGAATTAGGAATAATTTTGAGCAAAGAAATGAAAATACAAATGAAATATTCTTCAGCAAAGACTATATTGTAAGTATAAACATTCCTATTCTTGAATTATTACTGAACTCTAGCTCAGTTGCTTGCAGCTCAAAAGTCAGTAATAGAGGTTGCCCCTAGATTTGGTAGAAAGGAAACATATTCATTCAGAAAAGCTGGCAATCTGGGGAGAAGGTAAACTCTTGTTCAGAGACCCAGTCTGTACATCTGGTCAGCCATGACAATGTTTAAAGGAAAAGGGGGAAAGAATTTCAGTTAATCATTAAGGTAGGAGGTCAGATTCTTCATCATCTTTCCATTGTGTGCATACCTGCTGACTTCTCTTGATCTTCCTTTGTATGATGACCTGCTTGCCTGGTCTGATTGCAATTGGATGCTTTCTTGCCTATGTAGTCCACGTTCAAATTTATTAAGGTGAGGCTGAGAGTGGAGGGTCAGCCATTCTTCATCCAGTTAATTCTTCATTCTTACTTCTTTTAAGCCAGGAAAGGAATAAACAGGTTAGGCAAGACCTTATATACATTCATTAGAGCAGAAGTCAGGTGTTATGGTAAATGCAACCTCATGATCTCATTTTTCCATTAAAGTTTAATGGGAACAGAAATAGACAAACTGGAATGGGGTAAAATAACTTTTAAAAATCCCTACTTGTCAGACATCATTCCACTTCCATGGGATTAAAGGGCAAAGAGGGTCTTCCCTGTTGGTTCAGATGGTAAAAAATCTGCCTACAATGCAGGAGACCCAGGTTTGATCCCTGGCTTGGGAAGACACTATAGAGAAGAGAATGACAACCCACTCTAGTATTCTTGCCTGGAGAATTCCATGGATAGAGGAGTGTGGTGGTCTATAGTCCATGCAGTGAAAAAGAGTCAGACATGACTGAGTGACTAAGATGGCAAAGAAGCATTTTCTGTAACTTTGTCATACTGACATAGGGCATTGTATTTTCAGAGAGAAAGACATCGACACAGTCCTGTTGTATCTCTTTGCTGACAATTTTATTTTTTTGCTTACATATATGAGCATAGCACACTACAATCTTTCTAATGCCCACAAAGATATGTGCTATTGTGAACAATAGTGTTGATCCCTTTCTTACATCACATATGAGTCTGTGACTCTATTGTCCTAAGCATAAACTGCTAGTCAAAGTCTTCCTAGATAAGACACAAAAAATGCAAAGTAGCCAGAGAGAAAAGATACAAATTGAATTTTCTCAAAATTAAAATTTGCATATCAAAGGGTACTATCAAGAGTGTAAAAATACAGCCTATACAGTGGCAGAAAATACTCTCAAGTCACATCACTAGTAAAAGACTGTATCTAGAATACAATAAGTTCCCCTATATATAAATGAATTCTGTGCCAAGAGTGTGTTTGTAAGTCCAACAAAGTTAGCCTAGGTATCCAACTAACACAATCGGCTATATAGAGTACTGTGCTGTAATATGTTTATATGTTTCACACAAATAAACAGAAAATCAAACACAAAAATTCAAGTGTTAGTCCCTAGCTCATGTTTGACTCTTTGCAAGCCCCTGAACTGTAGCCTGCCAAGCTCCTCTGTCCATGAAATTCTCTATGCAAGAGGGAAGAATACTGGAGCAGGTACTCATTCCCTTCTTTGAGGGAACATCCTGATCCAGGGATCGAAACCTGATCTCCTGCATTGCAAGCAGATTCTTTATCCTCTGAGCCATCAGAGAAGCTCCAGAAAACAGATAAAACATTTTTAATTGTACAGTACAGTAAGAAGTACAGTACAACAGCTGGCATACAGGGGCACATTCACATTTTTGAAAGTTCACAACTTGAATGTTCCTATGTAGGGGACTTGCTGTATATAAAATACTGTGACAAAGCAACAACAACCACAAAAACAATTACAAATTGGATACATAATGCAATTGACATTATTCAAAGAAGACATAAGAATCACAATAAGCACATGAAAATAAATCCAACAGTAGTAATTTCAGTTCAGTTCAGTTCAGTTGCTCAGTCGTGTCCGACTCTTTGCGACCCCATGAATTGCAGCACGCCAGGCCTTCCTGTCCATCACCAACTCCCGGAGTTCACCCAAACTCATGTGCATAGAGTCGGTGATGCCATCCAGCCATCTCATCCTCTGTCTTCCCCTTCTCCTCCTGCCCCCAATCCCTCCCAGCATCAGGGTCTTTCCCAATGAGTCAGCTTTTCACATCAGGTGGCCAAAGTATTGGAGTTTCAGCTTCAGCATCAGTCCTTCCAGTGAACACCCAGGACTGGTCTCCTTTAGAATGGACTGGTTGGATCTCCTTGCAGTCCAAGGGACTCTCAAGAGTCTTCTCCAACACCACACTTCAAAAGCATCAATTCTTTGGTGCTCAGCTTTCTTCATAGTCCAACTCTCACATCCATACATGACCACTGGAAAAACCATAGCCTTGATTAGACGGGCCTTTGTTGGCAAAGTGATATCTCTGCTTTTTAATATGCTATCTAGGTTGGTCATAACTTTTCTTCCGAGGAGTAAATGTCTTTTAATTTCATGGCTGCAGTCACCAACTGCAGTGATTTTGGAGCCAAAAAAAAAAAAAAAGTCTGACACTGTTTCCACTGTTTCCTCATTTATTTCCCATGAAATGATGGGATCAGATGCTATGAATATTTTTCTGAATGTTGAGCTTTAAGCCAACTTTTTCACTCTCCTCTTTCACTTTAGGGAAATACAAATCAAAGCCACAATGAGATATCACATCTTAGCCTCTAGGAGAGCTGTAACAAAAATGACAGAAAATATCAAATGCCAAAAAGTATGTGGAGATTTTGGAATACTTATCCATCCTTTATAGGAATTTAACATGAGTCACCTCGAAGAATAGTTTGGCAGTTCCCAAAATGTTAAATATAGAGTCCAGTTCAGTTGCTCAGTCATGTCTGACTCTTAGCGACCCCATGGACAGCAGGAAGCCAGGCTTCCCTGTCCATCACCAACTCCCGGAGCTTACTCAAACTCATGTCCATTGAGTCAGTGATGCCATCCAACCATCTCATCCTTCTTGTCCCCTTCTCCTCCTACCTTCAATCTTTCCCAGCATCAGGATCTTTTCCAAGGAGTCAGTTCTTCGCATCAGGTGGCCAAAGTATTGGAGTTTCAGCTTCAGCATCAGTCCTTCCAATGAATATTCAGGACTGATTTCCTTTAGGACTGGTTGAATCTCCTTGCAGTCCAAGGGACTCTCAAGAGTTTTCTAAACACCACAGTTCAAAAGCATCAATTCTTTAGCTCTCAGCTTTCTTTATAGTCGAACTGTCATATCCACACAAGACTACTGGAAAAACCATAGCTGTGACTAGACAAACCTTTGTTGGCCAAGTTATGTCTCTGCTGTTCAATATGCTGTCTAGGTTTGTCATAACTTTTCTACCAAGGAGCAAGTGTCTTTTAATTTCATGGGTGCAGTCACCATCTGCAGTGATTTAGGAGCCACACAAAATAAAGTCTCACTGTTTCCATTGGTTCTTCATCTATTTGCCATGAAGTGATGGGACCAGATGCCATGATTTTAGTTTTCTGAATGTTGAGTTTTAAGCCAACTTCTTCACTCTCCTCTTTCACTTTCATCAAGAGGCTCTTTCGTTCTTGTTTGCTTTCTGCCATAAGGGTGGTGTCATCTGCATATCTGAGGTTATTGATATTTCTCCTGGCAATCTTGATTCTAGCTTGTGAATCCTCTAGCCCAGCGTTTCTCATGATGTACTCTGCATATAAGTTAAGTATGCAGGGTGACAATATAAAATCTTGACGTACTCCTTTCCCTATTTGTAACCAGTCTGTTGTTCCATGTCCAGTTCTAACTGTTGCTTCTTGACCTCAGATTTCTCAGGAGACAGATTAGGTAGGCTGATATTCCCATCTCTTTAAGAATTTTCCATAAGTTGTTGCGAACCACAACTTCAAAGTCTTTGGTGTAGTCAATAAAGTTGAGGTAGAAATTTTCCTGGAACTGTCTTGCTTTTTGCAGTTACCATAAGACAAAACAATCCTTAGATATATGCTGAAAAGAAATAAACTTGTTGTATACGAATGTTTCTAGAAGCATTTTGAAATAGCTGAAAAGCAGAAACAAGCCAAATGCCCACCAACTGATAAATAATAAAAATTATATACCCATATAATGAAATGTTATTCAATACTAAAAATGAAGTGTTGAAATCTGCTGCAACATGAGTTTACCTTTTAGAAATATTATGTTAAGGGAGAGAATTCAGTCATGAAGAACTCGTATTGTATCAAAATTCATATTTATATCAAAGGTCCAAAATAAATAAATCTGTGTAAATAGCAATTATTTTTGTGATTGCTAGGACACAAAGAGTTGTGTGGGACAGTGAATGAGAGTCACTGAAAATGTGTACAAGATGTGTTTTGAGTGGGATGAAATGTAAAATCATGGTAATGATGGAACAGCTCTCTAAATATACTGACAACCAATCAATTGTAAGCTTGTGTGTGAAATATATCTCAATAAAAATCAATCTAATTTGTCACATTAACAAAAACAAAATGGGAAAAATAAAATCTCCACATTTAGGGTTCCATGAAAAATTTGATAACATTTAGTTGCCATTTAATAAAGGAAAAAAAAAACCTCTAAGAAAACTAAAAATGGAAATAAATGACTACAAAAAGCCTACAGTAACCATCACACTTAATTCTGAAATATAGAAACTTTCCCTTTGATGTTAGGTATAAGATAAGAATATTCTCTTTTCCCCTTATATTCAGCATTGTTTCAGAGTTTTCAATACTTGCAATGAGGTCAGAATAGAAATAAATGGCTTAAGGGCAAGTAAAGAAGTAATAAAATTGTCATTTTTTGCATTTCATATAATCCTAGTTTTAGAAAATCCAAAAAAATCTGTGGCAAAATTATAAAGCAAAATCTCTGGATGCAAACTTATAATACAAGGTAAATATATAAAAGTAAATGAATTTCTTCATTCCAGCAACAAAAGAAATTCATTAACAAAGCCATTTCAGTAACATCAATATGTCAAATGCACAAGAAAAAAGCTAGTGAAAATATTCAAGTTTTCTACATTGAAGACTGCAAAGTGATAGTGAGAAAATTTAAATAATCTAAATATGTAGAGGGATTATACCATATTCATGAATTGGAAGGTTCAGTATTATGGATAAATTTCCCCAAGTTTTTCTATGGAGTCTATGCAAAATATATAAAGAACTCAAATGAATTGAAAGCAAAAAGCAGAAAATTCATTAGAAAAATGAAAAATAGAATGCTCTGGATCTTTACAATAGTGTATTTCCAAATGGACAAGAAAAAATGAAAAAGTTTCTCACCTTCGTTAGACTTTAGAGAAATAAATAATAAACCACAATGAAATACCACTGCATGACTCCCCATAAGACAGTGACTAAAGTTAGAAATCATCATGCAGATTTGTCAAAAGTGTTGTAAATATTTGAGCTAAGTCATACTCTGTTAGAAAGAGGAGGTGTGCCCTGGCCATATGCTTCATAATGCCTAATGGAAAGTTACTTGTGTACTTCATTACCCACTAATTCCATGTCTAGTATACAGTCAATTGAAACGCATGTACACATTCAGCAGATACTCAGGGCTAGACTACACTCTTTTTAATTTTACTTTTAATTGGAAGATAATTGGTTTACAATATTATGTTGGTCTCTGCTATAAAATAACATGCATCACTCATAGGTATGCATATGTTCCCTCCCACTTGAGCCTCTCACCCCACCCCACCCCACCCTTCCCCATTCTACCCCATTAGGTTGTCACAGAGCACTAGGTTGAGTTCTCTGTGTCATACAGCAATTTCCCACTGGCTATCTATATATTTTACGCATAGTAAAGTATAGGTTTCAAAGCTACTCTTAATTTGTCCTACCTTCTCCTTCCCTCACCGCGTCCACAAATCTGTTCTTTATGTCTGCATCTCTAAGGCTATGCTGCAAATAGATCATCATTATCTATTTTCCAGATTCCATTTATATGTGAAATGTATGATATTTGCTTTTTTTCAGTCTGACTTACTTCACCTTGTATAGCAGGCTCTAGGTTCATCCACCTAACTAGAAACTGACTCAAATTTCTTTTTATGGCTGAGTAATATGCCATTGTATATATGTAGCACTACTACTTTATCAATTCTTTTGTCAGTGGGCATCTAGGTTGCATCCATGTCCTAGCTATTGTAAGTAGTGCCACAATGAACACTGTGGTACATATATATGTTTGAATTATGTTTTTCTCAGGATATATGCCCTGTAGTGAGATTTCTACATCATATGGTAGCTTTATTCCTGGACTTTTTATAACAGAACTGCACATAATAGTGTCAAGTTTTAAACTTCCTGAATACCTAACAACACAAAATAAACACATGAATGGTAATATATTCACATATTAGAATGTGATACATCAAAAATGTTATATTACAATTTCCTATATCAATATGGATGAATCTCATAGCTGAAATGATGAAAAATGAAGGCCAGGTACAAATGAGACTGTATTTCATTTTTATAAAGTTCAAAAATAGCTGAAATGACTCTTTGGATTTAGAAGATCTCATAGTGGTGACTCTTTGGGGAGAAAAGAAATTGGAAGAAAGTAGCTCTAGGGAGATGAAAACTTGTTTATTTTGTTTTAAAGGTGTATTTTTCCCATATTTTATTTTACTTTTCTTTTTAAAAAATCAATTTATTTTTTAATTGAAGGATAATTGCTTTGCAGAATGTTGTTTTTTTCTGTCACACATCAATGTGAATCAACCATGGGTATACATATATCCCCTTCCTCTTGAACCTTGCTCTAATCTCCCTCCCCATCCCATCCCTCTAGGTTGATACAGAGCTCCTGCTTGAGTTCCTGGAGCCATACAGCAAATTCCCATTGGCTTTCTATTTTACATACGGTAAGATTGCCAGGAGAAATATCAATAACCTCAGATATGCAGATGGCACCACCCTTATGGCAGAAACTGAAGAGGAGCTAAAAAGCCTCTTGATGAAAGTGAAAGTGGGGAGTGAAAAAGTTGGCTTAAAGCTCAACATTCAGAAAACAAAGATCATGGCATCTGGTCCCATCACTTCATGGGAAACAGATGGGGAAACAGTAGAAACAGTGTGTCAGACTTTATTTTTTGGGGCTCCAAAATCACTGCAGATGGTGACTGCAGCCATGAAATGAAAAGACGCTTACTCCTTGGAAGAAAAGTTATGACCAACCTAGATAGTATATTCAAAAGCAGAGACAGTACTTTGAAGGCTATGTTTTTTCCTGTGGTCATGTATAGATGTGAGAGTTGGACTGTGAAGAAGGCTGAACACCGAAGAATTGATGCTTTTGAAGTGTGGTGTTGGAGAAGACTCTTGAGAGTCCCTTGGACTGCAAGGAGATCCAACCAGTCCATTCTGAAGGAGATCAGCCCTGGGATTTCTTTGGAAGGAATGATGCTAAAGCTGAAGCTCCAGTACTTTGGCGACCTCATGCGAACAGTTAACTCATCGGAAAAGACTCTGATGTTGGGAGGGATTGGGGGCAGGAGGAGAAGGGGACTACTGAGGATGAGATGGCTGGATGGCATCACTGACTCGATGGACGTGAGTCTGAACTCCGGGAGATGGTGGTGGACAGGGAGGCCTGGCGTGCTGCAATTCATGGGGTCGCAAAGAGTTGGACACGACTGAGCGACTGAACTTAACTGACCGAACTGAATGTAAGTTTTCATGTCACTCTTTCCATACACCTCTCCCTCTCCTCCCCCTGCTCATGTTCATAAGTCTGTTCTCTATTTCCATTTCTCCACTGTTGCCCTGCAAATAAATTCATCAGTATAATCTTTCTAGATTCCATATATATGCATTATCTTGCTCTTTCTGACTTACTTCACTCTGTGAAGTAAGGCTCTAGGTTCATCCAGCTCATTAGTATAGATTCAAATGCATTCCTTTTTATGGCTGAGTAATATTCCATTGTATATATGTACCACAGCCTCCTTATCGATTCATCTGCAGTTGGACATATAGTTGCTTCCGTGTTTTAGCTATTGTAAATAGTGCTACAATGAACATTGGGGTACATGGTTTCTTTTTAAATTTTGGTTTCCTCTGGTTATATGCCTGGGAGTGGGATTACTGGGTTATCTGGTGGTTTTATTTCTAGTTTTTTAAGAAATCTCCATATCTTCTTCCATAGTGGCTGTATCAATTTACATTCCCACCAACACTGCAAGAGTGTTCCCTTTTCTCCACACTCTCTCCAGCATTTATTGCTTGTAGACTTTTTGTTCATGGCCACTGTGACCAGTATGAGATGATACCATTATAGCACCGTTGTAGTTTTGATTTGCATTTTTCTAATAATAAGCGATATTGAGCTTTTTTAAAAAATGTGTTTGTTAGCCATCTGTATGCCTTTGGAGAAATGCCTGTTTAGATCTTTGTCCTGCTTTTTGATTGGGTTGTTTGTTTTTCTGGTATTGAGCTGTATGAGCTGCTTGTATATTTTGGAAATTAATCCTTTGTAAGTTGTTTCATATGTTATTATTTTCTCCCATTCTGAGGGTTGTCTTTTCTCCTTGTTATAGTTTCCTATGCAGTGCAAATGCTTTTAATCAGGTCCCATTTCTCTACTTTTGTTTTTATTTCCATTACTTTAGGAGGTGTGTCATAAAGGATCTTGCTTTGATTTATGTCATTGAGTGTTCTATGTTTTCCTCTGAAAGTTTTAGTTTCTGGTTTTACATTTAGCTCTTTAATTCATTTTGAATTTATCTTTGTGTGTAGTGTCAGGAAGTGTTCTAATTTCATTCTTTTATATGTAGCAGTCCAGTTTTCCCAGCATCACTTAATGAAGAGGCTTTCTTTGTCTCATCGTATATTCTTGCTTCCTTTGTCAAAAGTAAGGTGTTCATGGGTGTGTGGGTGTATTTCTGGGCTTTTCATCTTGTTCCATTCATCTGTATTTCTGTTTTTGTGCCAGTACCATACTGTCTTGATGACTGTAGCTTTGTAGTATAATCTGAAGTCAGGAAGGTTGATTCCTCCAGCTCCATTCTTCTTTCTCAAGACTGGTTTGGCTACTCATGGCCTTTTGTGTTTCTACATGCATTGTGAAAAAATATTTTCTAGTTCTGTGAGAAATACCAGTGGTAACTTGATAGGGTTCATATTGAATTTGTAAATTGCATTTGGTAGTACAGTTATTTTCACAATATTGATTCTTCCTACCCAGGAACATGGAATAGCTCTCCATCTGTTTATGTCATATTTTATTTCTTTTTCAGTGTCTTGTAATTTCTTGTATGTAATTCTTTTGTCTCCTTGGGTAGTATTAGTCCTAGATCTTTTGTTCTTTTTGTTGCAATAGTGAATGGGATTGATTCCTTAGTTTCTCTTTCTCATCTTTCATTGTTAGTATATAGGAATGGAAGTGATCTCTGCGTATTGATTTTGTATCCTGTGACTTTGCTAAATTCACTGCTTAGCTCTAGTAATTTTCTGATAGTATCTTTAGGGTTTTCTATGTATAGTATCATGTCATCTGCAAATAGTGAGAGCTTTACTTCTTTTCTGATCTGGATTCCTTTTATTCTCTTTCTTCTCTGATTGTTGTAGCTACGACTTCCAAAACTATGTTGAGTAATAGTGGTGAGAGTGGATGCCCTTGTCTTGTTCCTGATCTTAGGGGGAATGCTTTTAGTTTTTGACCATTGAGAACGTTAGCTGTGGGCTTATCATATACGGCCTTTACTAAGTTGAGATAGGTTCTTTCTATGCCTGTTTTTTGAAGAGTTTTAATCATAAATGGGTGCTGAATTTTGTCAAAGGCTTTTTCTGCATCTATTGAGATTATCATGTGGTTTTTATCTTTCAGTTATTAATATGGTGTATCACATTGATTGATTTGTGTTTTTGAAGATTCTTTGCATCCCTGGAAGAAATTCAACCGGGATCATGGCATATGGTGTATGTATAATGTGATGTTGAGTTCTTTTTTGCTAGAATTTTGGCATGTATGTTCATCAGTGATATTGGCCTCTAGTTTGCATGTGTGTGTGTTGTCTTTTTCTGGCTTTGGTATCAGGGCGATGGTGGCCTTATGGAATGAGTTTGGAAATGTTCCTTCACTGCCAGTTTTGGAAATAATGTTATAAGGATAGGCATTAGCTTTTCTCTAAATGTTTGATAGAATTCTGCTGTGAAGCCATCTGGTCCTGGGCTTTTGCTTTTTGTGATTTTTTGTCACAATTTTGATTTCAGTGCTTGTATTTGGGTTGTTCATAATTTCTATTTTATCCTGGTTCAGTCTTGGAAGATTGAACTTTTCTAAGAATCTGTCCATTTCTTCCAGGTTCTCCACTTTATTGCCATATAGTTGCTCATGGTAGTCTCTTATAATCCTTTATATTTCTGTATTGTCTGCTGTGTTTTGCAGGAGCAACCGTGAAGAAATACCCCATGACCAAGGTAAGAGAAACCCAAGTAAGAAGGTAGGTGTTGCAAGAGGGCATCAGAAGGCAGACACACTGAAACCATACTCACAGAAAACAGGTCAATCTAATCACACTAGGACAACAGCTTTGTCTAACTCAGTGAGACTAAGCCATGCCCGTGGGGCCTCCCAAGATGGGTGGGTCATGGTGGAGAGGTCTCACAGAATGTGGTCCACTAGAGAAGGGAATGGCAAACCATTTCAGTATTTTTGCCTTGAGAACAACATGAACAGTATGAAAAGGCAAAATGATAGGATACTGAAAGAGGAGGTCAGTAGGTCAGTAGGTGCCCAATATGCTACTGGAGATCAGTGGAGAAATAACTCCAGAAAGAATGAAGGGATGGAGCCAAAGGAAAAACAATACCCAGCTGTGAATGTGACTGGTGATAGAAGCAAGGTCTGATGCTGTACAGAGCAATATTGCATAGGAACCTGGAATGTCAGGTCCATGAATCAAGGCAAATTGGAAGTGGTCAAACAGGAGATGGCAAGAATGAAAATTAACATTATAGGAATCAGCTAACTAAAATTGACTGGAATGGGTGAATTTAACTCAGATGACCATTATATCTACTACTGTGGGCAGGAATCCCTTAGAAGAAATGGAGTAGCCATCATGGTCAACAAAAGAGTTCAAAATACAGTACTTGGATGCAATCTCAAAAATGACTGAACGATCTCTGTTCGTTTCCAAGGCAAACCATTCAATATCACGGTAATCCAAGTCTGTGCCCCAACAGCAATGCTGAAGAAGCTGAAGTTGAATGGTTTTATGAAGACCTACAAGACCTTTTAGAACTAACACCCAAAAAAGATGTCCTTCTCATTATAGGGGACTGGAATGCAAAAATAGGAAGTCAGGAAACACATAGAGTAACAGGCAAATTTGGCCTTGGAATGCGGAATGAAGCAGGGCAAAAGCTAACAGAGTTTTGCCAAGAAAATGCACTGGTTATAGCAAACACCCTCTTCCAAAAACACAAGAGAAGACTCTACACATGGACATCACCAGATGGTCAACACTGAAAGCAGATTGATTATATTCTTTGCAGCCAAAGATGGAGAAGCTCTATACAGTCAACAAAAACAAGAACAGGAGCTGACTGTGGCTCAGATCATGAACTCCTTATTGCCAAATTGAGACTGAAATTGAAGAAAGTGGGGAAAACCACTAGACCATTCAGGTATGACCTAAAGTAAATCCCTTATGATTATACAGTGGAAGTGAGAAATAGATTTAAAGGACTAGATCTGATAGATAGAGTGCCTGATGAACTATGGATGGAGGTTCATGATACTGTACAGGAGACAGGGATCAAGACCACCCCCATGGAAAAGAAATGCAAAAAAGCAAAATAACTGTCTGGTGAGGCCTTACAAATAGCTGTGAAAAGAAGAGAAGCAAAAAGCAAAGGAGAAAAAGAAAGATATAAGCATCTGAATGCAGAGTTCCAAACAATAGCAAGAAGAGATAAGAAAGCCTTCCTCAGTGATCAGAGGAAAACAACAGAATGGGAAAGACTAGAGATCTCTTCAAGAAAATTAGAGATACCAAGGGAACATTTCATGGAAAGATGGGCTCAATAAAGGACAGAAATGCTTTGGACCTTACAGAAGCAGAAGATATTAAGAAGAGGTGGCAAGAATACACAGAAGAACTGTACAAAAAAGACCTTCACGACCCAGGTAATCACGATGGTGTGATCACTCACCTAGAGCCAGACATCCTGGAATGTGAAGTCAAGTGGGCCATAGAAAGCATCACCATGAACAAAGCTAATGGAGGTGATGGTATTCTAGTTGAGTTATTTCAAATCCTGAAAGACGATGCTGTGAAAGTGCTGCACTCAATATGCCAGCAAAGTTGGAAAACTCAGCAGTGGCCACAGGACTGGAAAAGGTCAGTTTTCATTCCAATCACAAAGAAAGGCAATGCCAAAGAATGCTCAAACTACCGCACAATTGCACTCATCTCACATGCTAGTAAAGTAATGCTCAAAATTCTCCAAGCCAGGCTTCAGCAATACGTGAACTCTGAACTTTCAGATGTTCAATCTGGTTTTAGAAAAGAAGGAGGAACCAGAGATCAAATTCCCATCATCTGCTGGATGATCGAAAAACCAAGAGAATTCCAGAAAAAACATCTATTTCTGCTTTATTGACTATGCCAAAGCCTTTGGCTGTGTGGATCACAATAAACTGTGGAAAATTCTGAAAGAGATGGGAATGCTAGACCGCCTGACCTGCCTCTTGTGAAACCTATATGCAGGTCAGGAAGCAATAGTTAGAACTGGACATGGAACAACAGACTGGTTCCAAATAGGAAAAGGAGTATGTCAAGGCTGTATATTGTCACCTTGCTTATTTAACTTATATGCAGAGAACATCATGAGAAATGCTGGGCTGGAAGAAGCACAAGCTGGAATCAAGATTGCCAGGAGAAATATCAATAATGTCAGATATGCAGATGACACCACCCTTATGGCAGAAATTGAAGAGGAACTAAAAGCCTCTTGATGAAAGTGAAAGAGGAGAGTGAAAAAGTTGGCTTAAAGCTCAACACTCAGAAAACAAAGATCATGGCATCTGGTCCCATCACTTCATGGGAAATAGATGGGGAAACCGTGTCAGACTTTATTTTTGGGGGCTCCAAAATCACTATAGATGGTGATTGCAGCCATGAAATTAAAAGACACTTACTTTTTGGAAGAAAAGTTATGACCAACCTAGATAGCATATTCAAAAGCAGAGATATTCCTTTTCCAACGAAAGTCCCTCTAGTCAAGGCTCTGTTTTTTCCAGTTGTCATGTATGGATGTGAGAGTTGGATTGTGAAGAAAACTGAGCTCTGAAGAATTGATGCTTTTGAAGTGTGGTGTTGGAGAGGACTCTTGAAAGTCCTTTGGTCTGCAAGGAGATCCAACCAGTCCATTCTGAAGGAGATCAGCCCTGGGATTTCTTTGGAAGGAATGATGGTAATGATGAAACTCCAGTACTTTGGCCACCTCATGCGAAGAGTTGACTCATTGGCAAAGACTCTGATGTTGGGAGGTATTGGGGGCAGGAGGAGAAGGGAACGACTGAGGATGAGATGGCTGGATGGCATCACTGACTCGATGGACGTGAGTCTGAGTGAACTCTGGGAGTTGGTGATGAACAGTGAGCCCTGGAGGGCTACGATTTATGGGGTTGCAACGAGTTGGACATGACTGAGCGACTGAACTGAACTGAAGTGAACTGAATGTCTCTTTTTTAATTTCTCATTTTGTTCATTTGGTTCTTCTCTCTTTTTTTCTTGATGAGTCTGGCTAAAGTTTGTCAATTTTGTTTATCTTCTCAAAGAACAAGCTTTAGTTTTATGAATCTTTACTATTGTTTCTTTTTGGTGCTTCCCTGATGGCTCAGACGTTAAAGCATCTGCCTGCAATTCAGGAGACCCAGATTAGATCCCTGGGTCGGGAAGATCCCCTGGAGAAGGAAATGCCAACCTACTCCAGTATTATCACCTGGAGAATGCCACGGACGAAGGAGCCTGGTAGGCTACAGTCCACGGGGTTTGAAAGAGTCGGACACGGCAGAGCAACTTCACTTTCACTTTTCTTTCACTTTTTCACTTATTTCTGCTCTCATTTTGTGATTTCTTCCCTTCTGCTAATTTTGTGGATTTTTGTTGTTGTTGTTCCTTTTTCCAGTTGTTTATGTGCAGGTTTAGGTTGTCTATTCGATCTTTTTCTTATTTCTTCAAACTTCCCTCTTAGAACTGCTTTTAACACATCACATAGGTTTTGATTTGTTATGTTTTCATTGTTATTGGTTTCTAGGAATTTTTTAAATTTCCCTTTTGATTTCCTCAGTAACCTGGTCATCATTTAGAAATGTATTTTTTAATCTCTATGTGTTTATGTTTTTTACAGTTTTTTTTCCCTTGTAATTGATATTAGGTCTCTTATTGTTGTGGTCAGAAAAAATTCTTGATATGATTTCAATTTTCTTAAATTTACTGAATTTTGATTTGTGACACAAGATGTAGTCTATTCTGGAGAATATTCCATGTGCACTTGTGAAGAAGGTGCATTCTGTACTTGGATGGAATGGCCTGAAGACATCAATGTGATCTATCTAGTCTAATGTATCATTTAAGACTTGTGTTTCCTTATTAATTTTCTGTTTTGATGGTCTGTCCATTAGTGTAAGTGGGGTGTTAAAACCTCCTACTATTATTGTGTTACTATTACTTTCTCCTTTTATATCTGTTAGTGTTTGTCTTAGGTATTGAGGTGCTCCTATGTTGGGTGCATAGATGTTTACAATTGTTATGTCTTCCTCTTGGATTGATCCCTTGACTATCAAGTAGTGTCCTTCCTTATATCTTGTAATATTCTTTATTTTAAAGTCTATTTTATCTGATATGAAGAATCCTGTTACAGCTTGCTTTTGGTTTCCAATTTGCATGAAATATATTTTTCCATCCTCTCATATTCAGTCTATATGTGCTTTAGGCCTAAAGTGTTTCTTTTAGACACCATACATAGGGATGGGTCTTGTTTTTGTATCCATTCATATAGCTTGTGTCTTTTGGTTGGAGCATTTAATCCATTTACATTTAAAGTAATTTTTGATATTTATGTTCCTATTGCCATTTTCTTAATTGTTTGGGGTTTGTTTTTGTAGATCTTTTTCTTTATATTTTCTGACTATATAAATCTCTTCAACATTTGTTGTAAAGCTGGTTTGGTGGTACTGAATTCTTTTAACTTTTGCTTGTCTGTAAAGCTTTTAATTTCTCTGTTAATTTTGAATGAGATCCTTGCCAGGTAGAGTAATCTTGGCTGTAGATTTTCCCCTTTCAGTATTTTAAATATATCCTGCCATTCCCTTCTGGTCTGCAGAGTTTCTGCTGAAAGATCAGCTGTTAATCATATGGGGCTTCCCTTGTGACCCAGCTAGTAAAGAATCTGCTTGCAATGCAGACCTGTGTTCGATCCCTGGGTTGGGAAGATCCCCTGGAGAAAGGAAAGACTACCCACTCCAGTATTCTGGCCTGGAGAATTCCATGAACTGTATAGTCCATGGGGTTGCAAAAAGTCGGACATGACTGAGCAACTTTCACTTCACTTCCCTTATGTGTTACTTGCTGCTTTCTCCTTGCTGCTTTTAATAGTCTTTCTTTGTGTTTAATCTGTGTTAGCTTGATTAGTATGTGTCTTGGCATGTTTCTGCTTGGGTTTATCCTATAGGGGAATCTCTGTGCTTCTTGGGCTTGATCGACTATTTCCTTTTCCATATTGGAAAATTTCAACTATAACCTCTTCGAAAATTTTCTCATACCCTTTCTTTTTCTCTTCTTCTTCTGGGACTCTTATAATTCAGATGTTGGTGTGTTTAGTATTGTCCAAGAGTATCCTCAGTTCTTTTCATTCTTTTTACTTTATTCTGCTCTTCAGGAGTTATTTCCACCATTTTATCTTCCAGCTCACTGATCCATTCTTCTGCCTCAGATATTCTAGATATTCTGCTATTGATTCTTTCTAGAGTATTTTTAATTTCAATAATTGTGTTGTTTGTCTCTGTATGCTTATTCTTTAGTTCTTCTAGGTCTTTGTTAATTCTTGCATTTTCCTCCATTCTATTTAAGGCTTTGGATCATCTTTAATATGTTTATCCTGAATTCTTTTTCAGGTAGCTTGCCTATTTCCTCTTCATTTATTTGGACTTGTGTGTTTTAGTTTGTTCCTTCATTTATGCAGTATTTCTCTGCCTTTTCATTATTTTTTTAAACATTTTGTTTGAGGTCTCCTTTTCCCAGCCTTCAAGTTTCAATTCTTTCTTCCTTTTGGTTTCTGCCCTTGTAAAGTTAGTCCAGTGGTTTGTTAAGCTTCATGTAGGGTGTGACTTGTGCTTTCATTTCGGTGGGAAGAGGTGAATTCTTTTTTTTTTTTTCCCTTTGATGGGCAGGGCTAAGTGAGTTGGTAATCCTGTCTGCTGATGATTGGGTATTTTTGTCTAGCTTGCTATTCGGATGAGGCTTCCTGCACAGGGTGTTGCCGACAGCTGCTTGGGTTGCGAAGATCCTGATGGTGCCGAGTGTGCAGGGACACAGACTACCTCAGCCGCAGGAGTTATGACCCTATCAGAGTCTTTTTCTTGAGCCTCTGGCATCTGGTGATCAAAAGGTCTCTTTGGCTAGTCTTTCTCCATCGCTCCACCCAATCAGGCACTTAGATAGCTCTCTTGACTGGGGTCATTCTCTGTTCTTTGGTGTGTCAGGCACATAAATGGCCCCCCCTCCTCTCACCCCGGCTGGGGTCCTAATATGTTGTTTGGCACATCAGACAACTAAAGGGGCACCCTGGGTGGGGTCCTACTCTGTTGTTCCAGGCATCAGGCGCTTGATGGCCCAGCCTCTATATTGTTCAGCTGCTGGTGCTGCTGTGTGAGGGAAGAGAGGCTACAGTGGTGGCTCCACAACCTATGCATGACTCAGCAGTAAGTCCTTGTTTCCATGGCTGCCTGACTTTCTTCCACAGGCATTTCCCACCACAATCTCCTCCCTCATATTTACTCAGGACGTTTCCCCACAGTCAACAGCAGATCTTGTCCTGAGATTGGTCCACAATCCCTACATTCCAGCTCTCAGCCACTGCCTTCTAGAGGACTTGCATCCCTGTCTGGAGTATGTATGACTGTGACAAGGATTGTCTCATTCTCATTCGGAAGTCTCCAACTCTTTGTGACTCCATGGACTGCAGCACACCAGGCCTCCCTGTCTATCACCAACACCTGGAGTTTACTCAAACTCATGTCCACTGATGGCCATCCAACCATCTCACCCTCTGTCATCTCCTCCTTCTGCCTTCAATCTTTTCCAGCATCAGGGTCTTTTCAAATGAGTCAGTTCTTCTCATAAGGTGGCCAAAGTATTGGAGTTTCAGCTTCAGAATCAGTCCTTCCAATGAACACCCAGCATTGGTCTCCTTTAGGATGGACTCCTTGCAGTCCAAGGGACTCTCAAGAGTCTTCTCCAACACCACAGTTCAAAAGCATCAATTCTTTAGCACTCAGCTTTCTTTATGGTCCAACTTTCACCTCCATACATGACTACTGGAAAAATCATAGCTTTGACTAGAGAGATCTTTGTTGGCAAAGTAATGTCTCTGTTTTTTAATATGCTGTCTAGGTTGGTCATAGTTTTCTTCCAAGGGGCAAGCATCCTTCAATTTCATGGCTGGCATCACCGTCTCTGGTGATTTCCTCCCAAAATAAAGTTTGTCACTGTTTTCATTGTTTCCCCATCTATTTTCCATGAAGTGATGGGACCAGAAGCTGTGGTCTTAGTTTTCTGAAAAATCAACTATTTCACTCTCCTCTTTCACTTTCAACAAGAGGCTCTTTAGTTCTTCTTCACTTTCTGCCCTAAGGGTGATGTCATCTGCATACCTGAGGTTATTGATATTTCTCCAAGCAGTCTTGATTCCAGCTTGTATTTCATCAAGCCTAGCATTTCTCATGATGTACTCTGCATATAGTTAAATAAGCAGGGTGACAATATACAGCCTTGACATACTCCTTTCCCTATTTGGAACCAGTCTGTTGTTCCATGTCCAGTTCTAACTGTTGCTTCTTGACCAGCATAGATTTCTCAGGAGGGAGGTAAATGGTCTGGTATTCACATCTCTTGAAGAATTTTCCACAGTTTGTTGCGACTCACACTGTCAAAGGCTTGGGCATAGTCAATAAAACAGAAGTAATGTTTTTCTGGAACTCTCTTGCTTTTTCAATGATCCAACAGTTGTTGGCAATTTGACACCTGGTTCCTCTGCCTTTTGTAAATCCACCTTGAATATCTGGAAGTTCATGGTTTACATACTGTTGAATCCTGACTTGAAGAGTGTTAGGGATTACTTTACTAGCGTGTAAGATGAGTACAGTTGTGTGGTAGTTTGAACATTCTTTAGCATTGTGTTTCTTTGGGGTTGGAATGAAAACTGACATTTTCCAGTCCTGTGGCCACTGCTGAGTTTTCCAAATTTGCTGGCATATTAGGTGCAGCACTTTCACAGCATCATCTTTTAGGATTTGAAATAGCTCAACTGAAATTTCATCACCTCCAATAGCTTTGTATGTAGTGATGTTTCCCGAGGCTCACTTGATTTCCCACTCCAGGATGTCTGGCTTTAGGTGAGTGATCACACCATTGTGATTCTCTGGGTCGTGAAGATTATTTTTTGTGCAGTTCTTCTGTGTATTCTTGCCACCTCTTCTTAATATCTTCTGCGTCTGTTAGGTCCATACCATTTCTGTCCTTTATTGTGCCCATCTTTGAAAGAAATGTGCCCTTGGTATCTCTAATTTTCTTGAAGAGATCTCTAGACTTTCCCATTCTGTTGTTTTCCTCTATTTCTTTGCTTTGATTACTGAGGAAGGCTTTCTTATCTCTCTTTGCGATCCTTTGAAACTCTACATACAAATGGGTATCTCTTTTCTTTTCTCCTTTGCCTTTTACTTCCTTTCTCAGCTATTTGTAAGACCTCCTCAGACAACCATTTTACCTTTTTGCATTTCTTTTCCTTGGGGAATGTCTTGACTCCTATACAGTGTCCCAAACCTCTGTCCATAGTCCTTTAGGCACTCTATCAGATATAATCCCTTGAATCTATTTGCCACTTCCACTGTATAATCATAAGGGATTTGATTTAGGTCATACCTGAATGGTCTAGTGGTTTTCCCTACTTTCTTCAATTTAAGTCTGAATTTGGCAATAAGGAGTTCATGATCTGAGCCACAGTCAGCTCCCAGTCTTGTTTTTGCTGACTGTATAGAGCTTCTCCATCTTTGGCTGCAAAAAATATAATCAATCTGATTTCAGTATTGATTATCTGGTGATGTCCACATGTAGAATCTTCTCTTTTGTTGTTGGAAGAGGGTGTTTGCTATGACCAGTGCATTCTCTTGCCAAAACTGTATTAGCCTTTGCCCTACTTCATTCTGTATTCCAAAGCCAAATTTGCCTGTTACTCCAGGTATTTCTTGACTTCCTACTTTTGCATTCCTGTCCCCTATAATGAAAAGGACATCTTTTAGGGTGTTAGTTCTAGAAGGTTTTGTAGGTCTTCTTAGAACCTTTCAACTTCAGCTTCTTAAGCATTCTTAGTCAGGCTATAGACTTGGATTATTGTGATATTGAGTGGTTTGCTTTGGAAACGAACACAGATCCTTCTGTCATTTCTGAGATTGCACCCAAGTACTGCATTTCCGACTATTTTGTTGACTATGATGCCTACTCCATTTGTTCTAAGGGATTCTTGCCCACAGTAGCAGATTTTCATCTGCATTAAATTCACCCATTCCAGTCCATTTTATTTCACTGATTCCTCAAATGTTGATGTTCACTCTTGCCATTTCCTGTTTGACCACTTCTAATTTGCCTGGATTCATGGACTTAACATTCCAGGTTCTTATGCAGTATTGTTCTTTATAGCATCAGACTTTACTTCCATCACCAGTCACATCCACAACTGGATGTTGTTTTTGCTTTGGCTCTGTCTCTTCATTCCTTCTGGTGTTGTTTCCCCACTGATCTCCAGTAGCATATTGGACAGCTACTAACCTGGGGAATTCATCTTTCAGTGTCCTATCTTTTTGCCTTTTCATATTGTTCATGGTGTTCTCAAGGCAGGAATACTGAGGTGGTTTGCTATTTCCTTCTCTAGTGGACCACGTTTTGTCAGAACTCTTCACCATGACCCATCTGTCTTGAGTTGTCCTACATGGTATGGCTCATAGTTTCATTGAGTTAGTCAAGGCTGTGGTCCATGGGATCAGATTGTTTAGTTTTCTGTGCTTGTGGTTTTCATTCTGCCTGCCATCTGATGGAGAAAAGTTAGAGGCTCCTGAAATCTTCTTGATGGGAGAGACTGACTGAAGGGGAAATTGAGTCTTGTTCTGATGGACAGGGCCATGCTCAGTAAATCTTTAATCCAATTTTCTGTTTTTCATTCCATTTTGGCTGCCATAAATCAGCTGCTTCACTCTCAGTCTCACATGTTTCTCCTCTGACCCATTTAATTGCCTCAATTTGGGGATCGAACCCCTGTTTCAGTTCCCCTACCTGCTGAGGGCAGGTCCAGTCCTACTAACACCTCTGTTTTCCCCACTAGTTCCTTTATCCTACCAAGTTTTGCACGGTTCTATATAGTCTTTTCTGGTGGTCAGGTATTCCTGCCTGCTTTCAGCTGGTGTTCTGTAAGCACTTCTGTGTTTGAAGATGTATTCTTGATATCCATGGAGAGACAAATACTCCTTGTCCACCTTCTTCTCTGCCATCTTCTTCCTCCAAGAACATTGTTTATTATTTTAGTTGTGCTCACAAGTCTAAGTATAGTCTTAAAAATTGATCCACTTATATAATTTATTTGTATGTTTTATCTATGCAAGTTACTCCTTGATAAATAATTAACAAAATAAGCATGGTAATATGAGTAAACATTTATTCAGTTTAAAAGAATAAAAATATTGTCATGTGCTTGGACCATAGGAAAAATATTCTGAAAAGAATGTAGAAATATAATATGTTGCATAATCAAAACTAGAATAATTTAGCAATAAAAAGGGAATAAAATTTATATCAAATTCACTTCTCTATACTTTCAAAAATCCATTCTATTATTTGTAAATCAAGATGATGGAATATTCTATTTTTCAGAATATTTTTCCTTTCCATGAATTCTCAAGGATGCTCCACAATGACTAATACCTGTAAATTATTCCAGTACCACAGAATAAAAATTGAACAAGTCTTGAAAGTGAATTAATTTTTATAAGCAATTGTGCTCTTTTGTAATGAAAAGTTATTGTCTCCACCTTTCAGACAGCAGTTTTCTCTTTGAATTCTTTGTACTGTATTTCCAAGTTTGAGAATAAATTCTTATGTATTTAGAAGATGGAAACAAAAAATCAGTTGACTTTTTATCTTCAGTCTTGTTTCAGATCAGTGGATTGACATGATTATAGTTATTCCCTCTAACATTAAAGGTATGTTTTTAATTGAGAATGATAGTTTTCTTTGAGTTTCTGCTCATTTTCTCAGTTAAGGATAATATTGTGATAGAATTCTTAGGTTTAAGCTCCTCTTATTTACATCATTTAAAACTCTTAATATGTTATAGCTTTTTGAATGCAACAATTTAAATTTTTATTTGAAAAAAACATTATGTTAGAATTTTTAGTATAAAGGTTATGATATAGCAAAAATTCTGAAATTTAGGAATAAAATTATTTTAAAAAGCATATTAATAAATGTTTATGATAAAAAAAACAGTCTCTTCTGGACATATATTTATAGCAATAGAATTTAGGGATTGAAATCAGATGACTTGTCAACATAAAAAGATCATATACACTAGTCAAGAACATTCATGAAAATTTATTTTGCTAGATATATACAAACAGAACATTTTCTACACTTAAGCTTGTTCCTGGTATAAAGATTATGGAAGTTGTTGTTTTGTTGATCACAGACTATAATATAAGGTGCTCAGAGCTACCCTCTTTGTGCCAAGCACTTTAAGCTATTCTCTTTACTAGTCTCTTTGTTAAACTTTAAAAGGATTAATAATCATTGAGTATCATATTATGTCAGACTGCCTAATAAACAGAGCAAATTTTATTCTAAAAAGTATTATTTGTAGTCCAATGAAACTAATCAATCTACAGTGTCAAAATTATTTTGAAAATTCATTTTGAGCTCACTAAAATAACTTCAGATACTATAAACCAGAGAATTTTGAATTTTTTCCTTTAAATTCAGAATAAATATATAATGGAGCCCTCATAGTCAACAAAAGAGCCCAAAATGCAGTACTTGGGTGCAATCTCATAAGACAGAACGATCTCAGTTCATTTCCAAGGCAAACCATTCAACATCATAGTAATTCAAGTCTATGCCCTAAAACACTAATGACAGAGAAGCTGAAGGTGACTGGTTATATAAAGATCTACAAGACCTCTTACAACTAACACAAACAATGATGTACTTTTCATCATTGGGGAATTAATACCTGGAGAAACATCCAAGCTTGGCCTTGGAGTACAAAATGAAACAGAGCAAAGGCTCACAGAGTTTAGTTAAGAGAACACACTGATCATAGTAAACAACCTCTTCCAACAACCCAAAATATTATTCTACACATGGACATCACCATATGGTCCATACCAAAGTCACACTGATTATATTCTATTAGCCAAAGATGGAGAAGCTCTACACAGTCAGTAAAAGCAATACCTGGAGCTGAACCTCCTTATTGAGGGATGGGATGGGGAAGGAGGTGGGAGGGGGTTCAGGATGCGGCACACATATACACCCATGGCTGATTCACGTCAATGTATGGTAAAAAACCACTACAATATTGTAAAGTAATTAGCCTTCAATTAAATTAATTTTAAAAATTCAGGCTTGAATCGAAGAAAGTAGGGAAAACTAGTAGGCCATCTAAGTATGACCTAAATCAAATGCCTTATGATTATACAGTGGAAGTAAGAAATAGATTCAAGGGATTAGATCCGGTAGACAGAGTGCCTAGGGAACTATGATGGAGGTTCCTAACATTGCACAGGAGGCAATGACCAAAATCATCCCCCCTCCTCCCCCCCCAAAAAATGCAAGCAGACAAAATGGTTGTCTGAGGAGGCCTTACAAATAGCTGAGAAAAGAAGAGAAGCGAAAGGCAAAGGAGAAAGGGAAAGATATACCCAACCAAATGCAGCATTCCAGAGAATAGCAAGGAGAGATGAGAAGGCCTCCTTAAATGAAAAATGCAAAGAAATAGGAGAAAACAATATTATGGAAAAGACTAGAGATATCTTCAAGAAAACTGGTGACATCAAGTGAACATTTTATGCAAGGATAGGCATAATAAAAGACAGAAATTATAAAGCCTAAAAGAAGCAGAAGAAATTAAGGGGAGGAGGCATGAATACACAGAAAAACTAGACACAAAATATCTTAATGACCCAGATAATGGGAAAGGTGTGGTCACTCACCTAGAGCCAGACATCGTGGAGTGTGAAGTTAAGTGTGCCTTAGGAAGCATTGCTATGAATGAAATTAGTGGAGTGATAGGATTCCAGTTGAACTAGTTAAAATCCTCAAAGATGATGCTGTTAAAGTACTGCATTTAATATGTCAGCAAATTTTGAAAATTCAGCAGTGACCAGAGGACCACAAAAGGTCAGTTTTCATTCTAGTCCCCAAGAAGGTCAATGCCAATGAATGTTCAAAGTACCAAACAATTGCACTTATTTCACGTTAGCAAGGTTTGCTAAAAGTTCTTTAACCTAGGTTTTAGCAGTATTTGAACAGAGAACTCCTAGATGTACAAGCTGGATTTAGAAAGGAGAGGAACCGGAGACCAAATTATAAACATTGGTTGGATAAGGAAGAAAGCAAGGGGATTTCAGAAAAACATCTACTTTCTGCTTCATTGACTATGCTAAAGCCTTTGACTATGTCGATCACAACAAACTGTGCTGTTATTCAGTCACTTAGCCATATCTGACTCTTTGTGCCCCCATGAAGTGCAGCACACCAGGCTTCTCTGTTCTTCTCTATCTCAGAGTTTGCTCAAAATCATGTCCATTGAGTCGGTGATACTATCCAACCATCTCATCTACTGTCGTCACCTTCT
Source organism: Budorcas taxicolor (assembly GCF_023091745.1). Lineage (NCBI taxonomy): Eukaryota > Metazoa > Chordata > Mammalia > Artiodactyla > Bovidae > Budorcas > Budorcas taxicolor. The sequence continues at coordinate 3,648,658 of NC_068915.1, read as the reverse complement.
CTTCTTGTCCTTAATCTTTCTCAGTTCCAGGGTCTTTTCAAATGAATCAACTCTTTGTATCTGGTGGCCAAAGTATTGGAGCTTCAACTTCAGCATCATTTCTTCCAATGAATATTCAGGGTTGATTTCCTGTAGAATTGACTGCTTTGATCTGCTTGCATCCCAAGGTACTCTCCAGAGTCTTCTCCAGCACCACAGTTTGAAAGCATTAATTCTTCAAGTCTAACTCCAATACTTTGGCCACCTCATGTGAAGAGTTGACTCATTGGCAAAGACTCTGATGCTGGGAGGGATTGGGGACAAGAGGAGAAGGGGACGACAGAGGATGAGATGGCTGGATGGCATCACCGACTCGATGGACATGAGTTTGAGCAAGCTCAGGGAGTTGACGGACAGGTAAGCTTGATGTGCTGCATGCAGTCCATATGGTCACAAAGAATTGGACACAACTGAGTGACTGAAATGAACTGACTGAATAACCCAGATAACCACAATGGTGTGATCATTCACCTAGAGCCAGACATCCTGGAGTGTGAAGTTAAGTGAGCCTTAGGAAGCATTAATATGAACAAAGCTAGTGGAGGTGATATAACTCCAGCTGAGCTATTTAAAATCCTAAAAGATGATGTTGCTAAACTGCTGTACTCAGTATATAAGGAAATTTGGAAAATTCAGCAGTAGACATGAGACTGGAAAGATCATTTTTCCTTTAATTCCCAAAGGAAGGTAATGCCAAAGAGTGCTCAACTACTATACAATTGCACTCATTTCACATGCTAGAAGATTATTCTCAAAATCCTTCAAGCTAGCCTTCAGCCGTATGTGAACCAAGAACTTACATAACTGAGAACAAGCTGGATTTAGAAGAGGCATAGAAACCAGGAACCAGAAATGAAATTGCCAACATCTGCTGGATCATAGAAAAAGCAAGGGAATTCTGAAAAGAAAAACAAAACCATCTGCTTCTGCTTCATTGATTATGCTAAAACCTTCAACTGTGTGGATCACAACAAACTGGAAAATTCTTGAATAGGTGATATATCAAACCACCTTACTTGTCTCCTGAGAATCCTGTATTCAAGACAAGGAGCAACAGTTAGAACTGGATATGAAATGGTGGACTGGTTCAAAATTGGGGAAGGAGTATGTCAAGGCTGTACAATGTCACCCTGCTTATTTAACTTATATACAGAGTAGTTCACGTGAAATATCAGCCTTGATGAATCACAAGGTGGAATCAAATTGTTGGGAGAAATATCAACCTCAGATATGCAGATTATACCACTTTAATGGCAGAAACCAAAGAGGAAATAGAGAGCCTCTTGAAGGTGAAAAAGGAGAGTGAAAAAGCTTGCTTAAAAGTCAACATTCAAAAAAATGAAGATCATGGCATCTGGCCCCATCACCTAATGGCAAACAGATGGGGAAAATATGGAAACAGTGACAGATTTTATTTTCTTGGGCTCCAAAATTTCTGTGGATGGTAACTGCAGCCATGAAATTAAAACAAACTCGCTGCCTGGAAGGAAAACTATGACAAACCTAGACAGCATATTAAAAAGCAGAGACATCACTTTGCCAACAAAGGTCCATATAGTCAAAGCTATAGTTTTTCCAGTAGTCATGTACAGATTTGAGAGTTGGACCATAGCGAAGGTGGAGAACCAAAGAATTGATTTTTTTTTTTTTTTTTTTTGAATTGTGGTGTTGAAGAAGACTCTTGAGACTCCCTAGGACAGCAAGGAAATTAAACCAGTCAATTCTAAAGGAAATCAAGCCTGAATAGTCATTGGAAGGATTAAGGTTGAAGCTGAAGCTTTGATACTTTGGCCACGTAATGTAAAGGGAGGACTCACTGGAAAAGATCCTGATGCTGGGAAATATTGAAGTCAAGAGGAAAAGGAGGTGACGGAGCATGAGATGGTTGGATGGCATCATCGACTCACTGGATATGAGTTTGAGTAAACTCCGGGAAAGGGTGAAGGACAGGGAAACCTGGGTGCTGCAGCTAATGGGCGTTGCAGAGTTGAACATGACTTAGCAAATGAACAGCAATAGAAATGGCTACATGTATGGTTGATGCCTTCTCTTTGTTTAGCATTTTTCAGAATAACAAATTGGTTTTTAAACAAATTCAAATGTGAAGAGCTTCATGATAGTTTTCCTATTTTTAAGAACTCATAAACTTAATATGTATGTTTACTTTCTTTCTAGTGTAGGTTTTATTCTCTTTAATGTTGAAATTTGTCCCTATTTGCTACTAGGAACCCCTTAAATGTGACTCATGTATCATTTTAATACAATCCCATTGTCTTTGCTTTTGAACAAAATAGTCCAAATTCATCTTGCATGTTTCCTATCACAGATCTAAAGGTATGTATTTCTACTGTCTGCTTCCCTTTAGTGGAAAATAGCATTTATGGTAGATGTGCTTACTATTATTGGATGGTCACTTTTTATAGTCTTATTTGGGGATCAACTATTGTATAAGTTTATAGCATTGATATTCAAGTTTAGGATTTGTAAAAATGTAGTATTTTTACTAAGATCTTTGAGTATTTCTCTTACACCTACATTTGTGCTTCTGAATAACTTTAGTATAAATACTTGTTTGTTTTATTCACATACCATTTTATATTTATATTTCAATGCTTTGCATCATGACACTAAGAACTACATTTATATATAATATGTATAGCTTGAAAACAGTGATTTGAATACTACTGTTAATATCATTATTGAAAACAGCTTAATGTATATTTAACATTAAGATATATCCTACCGTGTATGTTGAATACACTTTTTAAAAACTTTTTATTTTGTATTGATATGTAGCTGATTAACAATGCTATGATAGTTTCAAGTGAGCAGCAAAGGGAATCAGCCATCCATATACATGTATTTATTCTTCCCTAAAGTCCCCTCCCTTCCAGGCTGGCTCATAACATTGAGCAAAGTTTGCAATTATTTTGAAGTCATTTGAAATAAAACCTTTCTTTAACATTAAGCCATAATATATTAATCATAATCATGTTACAGTCTCTGATATTTCCAACGAATCTGAGTCTGGTCTTATTGATGGCTTTTTCTAATGACAATTGGTAATTTTATCATATTTTGTTGTCTCATAGTTTTCATTATCAATACATATTGGACATTGTATGTGGAGTAGAGATTGAGGTAAATAGTTTTAATGAATACTTCTTTTTCTGTCATACTGTCAGTGGGATTGGTTGAGTCATTCTAGTGAGTAGTTAAGCTGGGTTTGAGGCACCACAGACTTCAAATTACTCCAGAGATGGAATTTTCTGCTTTGTGCTTATTAAAGATCCCAGAAGTCCTGAGAGTTGTTCACTAGTGTTCTTACTCTACCCTCAGTTTTCAGCAAGCAGGCATGACACAGGTCCAGAAGGTGAACATAAGCCTAGGGGTCAACTTCTGTTGCTCTGACTTGAAGAGAAGCTCACGGTGGGCACTGGATGGCTCAGTCCTCTTGCTCAAGCTGTGGGCTCAGGCCACAGCTCTCAGAAGAACAACAGGGCTTAGCACTCCTGGCCCTTCCCCCGTGGCCTTGAATGCTGTTTCAGGTCCCTGGACTATTTTGGGGAGGAGCTCCTGGATTGGAGCAAGTGTCTCCAGCGATAGTGGACCTCCACTTTATAACAGTGCAAGATTCTTGGCTTTTTTTAATCTCAAACTTATATTTCAAACTTGTGGTTAGATGTTAGTCACATGGTTCTTTCATCTGCAACTGGGTCTGACAACATAGCTTTTTTCCTACACAGCTATTAAAAATAGAATTTTGTTATGAATAAAGAAGTAGAAAATGAACATGGTAGTCAGCTAGCATGGTCTGATCTGCAAAAAGTACTGTGTTAGGCACCTATAAACATAATATAAAATAATATTATTTTAATTTTTGTAAAATCTTTCAAGTAAATGTTACTTATTCTTTTAACAATGCTGTGTGAAACAGAAAGACAATCCACTAAGCCAAATTTTTTTTGGATACACACTATAAACCTCAGCCTCAAAAATTCTGCGAGATGCCTAAGACAATGCTATTTTTTGACATAATTACATAATCTTTCTCTAGGGATATATGTAAAGTGCACTAAAATAGGTTTCACAAAAGCTGAAAATTTTATGATTTTTTTCCTTGTAATAGTTCTATAACCTTGTGCTTATTTGAGCCTCAATACTTGCAGCTAAAAATAAGCACTCTAATCCTTGAAAGTTTGAATTGCAAATGAGAAAATGCAAGGAAAAATGCTTTGACAACCAGGGACTACTGAAGAACAGTATGCAATACGATGGTGGGATACATCCATCTGTTGTAAATTATTGAAATAAGTAAGTGTGAAATACTGTACATGAAATTTCTGAGAATGTTGGCAATTGATAAATATTTGTTAAAAAATCAAAAGTGTGAATGTTGTGATAGGTATGGTATTTTGTTTTTATTAAGGTACTTTCTTCTTTGCATTTTCCCGTACCCAGACTAGTTAGCCTCAGCCTCAGGCATCTACTTGGTCTAGGGCTGTGGGCAGTGCTCTTAATTTCATTAAACAGGAAGACGTTAGACTTAGGGATCTTGTATGGTCAGGTCACTCAAGGTGGGTGTTCTCTTGTCTCTGCACATCCCCTGCCAGACCAATACCTGCATCAACTATATCCTACACACATGACTGACCTTGCTATACACTTGCCTCAGGCCCCCAGCTAGTGACTGCTCTTATCAAAGGGATGGTAAGGGGCATGCCCCTCTGCTGGTTTCCCCAGTAACTGATGAGTCAACTTGATATCAATTCTCTTATAACTAGTAATCTCCCCTTCCTCCCTGGCACTAAGACTGCCACCATGTCACCTGCCTGCTGACCACAATATGAGGTGGCTTGTTGCCCTGGGACTCTGCTTCAGACATGTAAGTTCCCCCTTTCGCTAAACCACTGATGTTTTTGTTGCTAACTCTAGGCTTTTCTTCCATCTTGAAGTTGGGCAAGCACAGGTCTTTGTAGGACTGCAGGGTTCAGTCCTACAGAACTCTAAGACCTTACCAGCCTGTAAAAGCAGGCTGAAATCCAAGCCAGAGTCAATACCTATAAGTGCCTCAAGATTTAAAAAAAAGTCAAAACCTAAGAAAAACCAATTCCTAACAGTCAGCTAGGTTTCCCAAAAAAGGCAACAACCTTAGCTATAGCAAATCAAATAATTTTCTTGCTTTGATTACCCATTTGCTTTCCCACATTTCCTGCTGGTGGAAAGCTCCAAGCCTTTTTCTATTTGGCATTAGCTGATTCAAATTGGTGTTTGCTCAAATAAAGTCCAAAATTTTAATGCACTACAGTTTAACTTTTAACAGTGTAGAAATTCAGTTTGCTAAAATAACTAGAAAGTAAAGAAAAAAGAAAAAAAAATCAGCTTCTAAATTAACAATTGAAGAAATAACAGAATTTCTTTAGAAGAAAGAATTCTATAATTTTCTTTATCTCCCATTTTACATATTGGCAGCTAGTCCAGCTCACTAATCCATAGTTTGTTGGTTTGTTTGTTTTTTCTCATAGAATGATTAGGATATCACTTTCTCTGAAAACTGTTAGCCAATGAAGCTTATTACACTTAAATAGAAGGGATCTTGTAGAGAAAATTAAAAAATTGAAACCCTCACCTTCTAACTGAGAAGGGATGTGGGGTAATGTGTCCAGATGTGTGGACAGATCTTCTCAGACCATGAGGACAAGCTATGCTAGTTTCATCTAGAGCAGCAGTTTTAAGTATGGTCCCTGCACTAACAGCAGTTTATTATCTGACGTTTACAAGAACACAAAATGTCCTGATTTCTAACAAATAGGAACAAAAAACATCAGCTGTAACCTACTTGAAAAGTATGTCAGAATTAGCTACTTCCAGAGGAAAAAGTGGCCTGTAACTGGCAGCCACAGAAGAGGATGCTTGTACCAGACTGGAAACTACAGTCAGATTTCAGAGATTAAGCAAAGCTAGAATAATGCTGAGGCTTGTACTGAGCTGAATAGTGCCCATCCCCCCGCCCACCCCCCCCGCCCCCAAATATTAATGCCCAATCAGAACCTCAGAATGTGATTGTATTTAGACATTGTATGTTTACAGATGTAATTAGTTAAGATAAAGCTATTGTAGATTGATAAGGACCCTGAAAACAATGACTGATGTTTTTATAAGAAGATCTGGTGAAAAGGCAAGGAGACATGTTGAGAAGATGCTATGTGAAGATGGAGCATATTGGAGTGATGCGTGTACAAACTAAGAGATTCCAAGGGTTATTCCAACTATCAGGAGCTGGGAAAGAGAGGATTTGGGGCAGAGCCTCCAAAAGAAATCAAATTTACCAGCACCTTGAGGTCAGATTTCTAGTCTCCTGATCTGTGACAGCATACATGAGTGTTGATTTAAACTATCAAGCTTGTGGTCATTTGTTACAGCTGCCCTATGAAATCAATACAAACCTAGTCAAAGAAAATTGGGAAGAAGATGAAGCATAGGAAAAAAACCCAAAAATAATTCAGACAAAGATTTCAGCAGCAAAATATTCAGCAAGTAGAAATTCAAATGAGACAAATTTTGCACCACAGTTAACAATTCAGAGAGATTCCTGACTCAGTTCTTGCAATAAAGTATAAAATGGGGTACTATACCTGCCTCTTGAGAAACCTATATGCAGGTCAGGAAGCAACAGTTAGAACTGGACATGGAACAACAGACTCGTTCCAAATAGGAAAAGGAGTACGTCAAGGCTGTATATTGTCATCTGCTTATTTAACTTATATGCAGAGTACATCATGAGAAACACTGGGCTGGAAGAAGCACAAGCTGGGATCAAGATTGCCAGGAGAAATATCAATAACCTCAGATATGCAGATGACACCACCCTTATGGCAGAAAGTGAAGAGGAACTCAAAAGCCTCTTGATGAAAGTGAAAGAGGAGAGCGAAAAAGTTGGCTTAAAGCTCAACATTCAGAAAACGAAGGTCATGGCATCTGGTCCCATCCCTTCATGGGAAATAGATGGGGAAACTGTCAGACTTTATTTTGCGGGGCTCCAAAATCACTGCAGATGGTGACCGCAGCCATGAAATTAAAAGACGCTTACTCCTTGGAAGGAAAGTTATGACCAACCTAGATAGCATATTCAAAAGCAGAGACATTACTTTGCCAACAAAGGTCTGTCTAGTCAAGGCTATGGTTTTTCCAGGGGTCATGTATGGATGTGAAAATTCAACTGTGAAGAAAGCTGAATGCCGAAGAATTGATGCTTTTGAAGTGTGGTGTTGGAGAAGACTCTTGAGAGTCCCTTGGACTGCAAGGAGATCCAACCAGTCCATTCTGAAAGAGATCAGCCATGGGATTTCTTTGGAAGAAATGATGCTGAAGCTGAAACTCCAATTCTTTGGCCACCTCATGCGAAGAGTTGACTCACTGGAAAAGACTCTGATGCTGGGAGGGATTGGGGGCAGAAGAAGAAGTGGGCGACAGAGGATGAGATGGCTGATGGCATCACCAACTCGATGGATGTTAGTTTGAGTGAACTTCGGGAGTTGGTGATGGACAGGGAGGACTGGCGTGCTGCAATTCATGGGGTCACAAAGAGTCGGAGATGACTGAGCGACTGAACTGAACTGAACTGAATGGAAAAGTTTTACAACCCTGTCTCTTCCCATCACTTTGAGATCTTATAAGCTACCAACCTCTTTCTTAACTCTATGTTCCATCTTGGATGTGAGAGAGAAGAGAGAAATCTGAAAGACCACCTGTTAAACTGAGGGATATTAAGCATTAAAGCAACAGCCTCAGACTACTGAATCTATCTAAGATTATAGATTTTCTGAAATTATTATGATCAAAATAGTAACCTTTTTCTGTGACTTCCTCCTTTGTCTCCTTCCCTGGTGCTTGGGACTGGGACCAACCAGATGTGAATCCTGTGCAGTTCAGAAAGAATCATCTCAACTGTTCGTCAGCACTGTTCTAGGAAAGAAGGAAAGGATAGGATCATGTTTCAGTCAGGGTCACAAAGAAAATTAGTAAAATGTCAAGAAAATTGCCCTGGTCACAGGATATTTTATTGGGGCTTCATATCCATGATTCCACTTATTTATCCATTTATTTCTTTTTATTTCTAAAGTTTGATTCAGTTCAGTTCAGTTCAGTCACTCAGTCGTGTCCAACTCTTTGCAACCCCATGAATTGCAGCATGCCAAGCCTCCCTGTCCATCACCAACACCTGAAGTTCACTCAGACTCACGTCCATCGAGTTGGTGATGCCATCCAGCCATCTCATCCTCTGTTGTCCCCTTCTCCTCCTGCCTCCAATCCCTCCCAGCATCAGAGTCTTTAACTCCAGTACTTTGGCCACCTCATGCGAAGAGTTGACTCATTGCTAAAGTTTGATTAGACACTCCCTAAACACCAGACATTGTGTTCAATGCTTTAATATATTAAAAATGAACAAAGCATAAGCTTTCCAGGATTTAATTGTGAAAATGTGCAAATAGGAAAACTTCAGACTTCTTCAGTGCATATCAATATACCCACCATTGCCTAGCTTATAATTTAAATATTTTGCTGTGCTTCCTTTATAACATATTAATCCATCCCTCTATTCCTCATTCATGATTATTATTTTCGATATATTTTTTCAAAGTAAATTTCAGACAGCAGTAGAATTTCTCTAGATATTTAATCTTGCTTATAATTTAATAAGATTGAATATTTGTTTGGTGGTTTATAAGTTTAAATATATATACATTGAAATGGAGGAACTTTTGGTGAACATTCACTGAGTTTTGACAAGTATATAGTTACATGTAACACCCAAATCTGCAGACCCCAGATTCTTAACTTTCCCACCCATTCTAGAGACAACTATTGTTTTTTTTTTTTCTCACCATAGAAAAATTTCGCCAATTCTACAAGTTCATATGTACAAAATAATACATATTGTGTTATTTTGTGTAAGTTTTTTTTCACTCTTTTTATGTTGAGTTATATTGTTTTTATCTAAATATGTTCCTTTTCATACTGTTCATACTATTCATGGGGTTTTCAAGGCAAGAATACTGAAGTGGTTTGCAATTCCCTTCCCCAGCGGACCATGTTCTGTCAGAACTCTCCACCATGACCCGTCCATCTTGGGTGGCCTTACAAGGCATGGCTCATAGTTTTACTGAGTTAGACAAGGCTGTGTTCCATGTGATAAGATTGGTTAGTTTTCTGTGATTGTGGTTTTCAGTCTGCCCTGTGATGGAAAAGGATAAGAGGCTTATAGAAGCTTCCTGAAGAGAGAGACTGACTGAAGGGGAAATTGGGTATTGTTCTGATGAGCTAGGTCATGCTCAGTAAATCTTTAATCTAATTTTCTGTTGATGGGTGGGGCTATGTTCCCTCCTTGTTATTTACCTAGGGCCCAACTATGGTAGACATTGAAAGATGAGCTCCCCAGGTCGGTAGGTGCCCAATATGCTACTGGATATCAGGGGAGAAATAACTCCAGAAAGAACAAAGTGATGGATCCAAAGCAAAACAGCACCCACTTGTGGATGTGATGGGTGATGGAAGTAAAGTCTGATGCTGTAAAGAACAATATTGCATAGGAACCTGGAATGTTAGGTCCATGAATCCAGGCAAATTGGAAGTGGTCAAACAAGAGATGGCAAGAGTGAACATCCACATTTGAGGAATCAGTGAACTAAAATGTACTGGAATGCATGAATTTAACTCAGATTATCAGTATATCTACAACTGTGGGCAAGAATCCCTTAGAAGAAATGGAATAGCCATCATAGTCAACAAAAGAGTCTGAAATGCAGTACTTGGATGCAATCTCAAAAGCGACAGAATGATCTCTGTTCATTTCCAAGGCAAACCATTCAATATCATAATAATCCAAGTCTATGCCCTGACCAGTAATACTGAAGAAGCTGAAGTTGAACAGGTATATGAAGACCTACAAGACCTTCTAGAACTAACACCCTAAAAATTTGTCGTTTTCATTATAGGGGATGGGAATGCAAAAGTAGGAAGTCAAGAAATACCTGGAATAACAGGCAAATTTGGCTTTGGAGTACAGAATGAAGTAGGGCAAAGATTAATGCAGTTTTGCCAAGAGAATGCACTTGTCATAGCAAACACCATCTTCCAACAACACAAGAAAAGACTCTACATGTGGGCATCACCAGGTGATCAATACTGAAATCAGATTGATTATATTCTTTGTAGCCAAAGATGGAGAAGCTCTATACAGTCAGCAAAAACAAGACTGGGAGCTGACTGTGGCTCAGATCATGAACTCCTTATTGCCAAATTCAGACTTAAATTGAAGAAAGTAGGGGAAACCACTAGACCATTAAGGTAGGACCTAAATAAAATACCTTACGATTATCTAGTGGACGTGACAAATAGATTCAAAGGATTAGTTCTGGTGGAGTGCCTGAAGAACTATGGACAGAGGTTTGTGACATTGTATAGGAGGCAGGGATCAAGACCATCCCCAAGAAAAAGGAATGCAAAAAGGCAAAATGGTTGTCTGAGGAGGGCTTACAAATAGCTGTGAAAAGAAAAGAAGGGAAAGGCAAAGGAGAAAAGGAACGATATACCCATTTGAATGCAGAGTTCCAAAGAATAGCAAGGAGAGATAAGAAAGCCTTCCTCAGTGATCAGTGCAAAGAAATAGAGGAAAACAATAGAATAAGAAAGTCTAGAGATCTCTTCAAGAAAATTAGAGATACCAAGGGAACATTTCATGCAAAGATGGGAACAGTAAAGGACAGAAATGGTATGGACTTAACAGAAGCAGAGATATTAAGAAGCAGTGGCAAGAATACACAGAGGAACTATACAGAAAAGATCTTCATGACCCAGATAATCATGATGGTGTGATCACTCACCTAGAGCCAGACATCCTGGAATGTAGAGCCTTAGGAAGTATCACTATTAACAAAGCTAGGGGAGGTGATGGAATTACAGTTGTCTGCCTCTGCGACCCCATGGACTATAGCCCACCAGGCTCCTCTGCCCATGGGGATTATCCAAGCAAGAATATTGGAGTGGGTTGCCATGGGATCTTCCCAAGCTGGGGATTGAGCCCAGGTCTCCCACATTGCAGGTAGATTCTTTACCTTCTGAGCCACCAGGGAAGCCCCAGGAGATATACTAGACTTACTTGATACATAGAAAGAAACAGAGAATTAGGCAAATTGAGGAGACAGGGTAATATGTTCTAAATGAAGAAAAAAAGACAAAACTTCAGAAAAAGATCTAAACAATGATAAGAAACTTACCTGTTAAAGAGTTCAAGGTAATGATTATAAGATACTTAATGAAATTGGGAGAGAAATGGATGAACACAGTGACAATTTTAACAAAAAATTAGATAATATAAATAACCACAAATAATTGAAAAATACAATGATTAAAGTCAACTACAAAAAAAAAAAAAAAAGCCTGAAAAAAACCCACAACCAAGTGGAGGATAAATAATATGCTACCAAACAAATAATGAATCATTGAAGAAATCAGTGAGGGAATGAACAAAATACCTAGAGCAAAATGAAAATGGAATCTCAATAATTGACTATTAAGGGACTCATAGAAAAAAAAAAGAAAACCTATAAAAAACAAGATCTAAGAGACACAGCAAAACAATTCTAAGAGAGAATTTATAGAGATACAATCTTACTTCAAGAAACAAGAAACATTTCCAATAAACAATCTAAACTTACACTTGAAAGAATTAGAAAAAAGTAACTGGAAGAAAAGCAACAATAAATATCAGCAGAAGTAATACTGAGTTTAAAAAACAATAAGAAAGATCAATGAAACTAAGAACTGGTTCTTTGAAGAGACAGACAAAATTGATAAACCTTTAATCAGACTCAACAAGAAGGGAGTCTTGCCCAAAGAGAGAAGGCCCAAATAAATAAATCAGAAATAAAAGAGAAGCTATAATCAATACCGCAGAAACACTAAGGGTCATAAGAGATTACTATGAACAATTATACTCCAATAAAATGGACACCTAGAAGAATGAATAAATTCCTAGAAAATAACATGATCCTGAGATCAATGGAATAGATCGCAGAGCCCAGAAATAAACCCACACATTTATGGGAGTGCAAAGAATATACAAATATACAAAGAATATACAGATGCAAAGAATATACAGATGTATAGACTACAAAGACTATACAAACATATGTACACAAATATACTAAGGAGGCAAAAATAGACAATAAGAAAAACAGCATCCTCAAAAAATGAT